>NW_013670782.1:59555-70680 GCF_000517525.1 Limulus polyphemus | reverse complement strand
ATATTCTTCTTACCTTGGCAAAAACAGCTTAACATTGTTGTTACCCCTGTGGCATAGCGGTATGTCTGCAGACTTAAACACTAGAATCCGAGTTTCGATACCCGTGGTGGGCAGAGCACAGATAGCCCATTGTGTTGCTTTGTGCTTCAAACAAACAAACATTTTTGTTAAAATGTTTGGAAATTTAAAAAATGTTTTAATTCTATTTTACATTCAGAAAAAAAAATGTAACTTTAAGTAAACGCTTCATGAAGAATGGGAAATTAATATCATAATAGAGGTTGAATTGATTGGCGCTGTTTGGAAGATACAAAACAATTTAGAAAGTGTAGGATGAGTTTTTACAAGAAACAGTCAAAAGCCTTTACCTAAAAATTCTCCAGTAATACACGATTAAGATATATCTGCCTGCTTAGACTTTTAAAGCACTTTCATAAATTTATATGAATAAGTTGTGCCTCACTCGCTCGGAAATATTCTGCACATTCAAAGAATTATTAAAGTAGTCCTCAGAAGAGTGAATCACAAAAACAGAATATTTACATTTGCAATTTAATTACAGACGTGTATTTTATTTTTTCAGGAAACGTTTGACAATCTGAGCACTTAACAACTACTAGAAAATATCTAATATTAAAGGATGAGCTGAATATATTGTTGCTAGCCTACAGTAGTTATAGCAACTATATCGCTTAGAAACTGAAATCACATATTTTAACAGTATTTGCAATTTGGGAAATAAATTAATACTTTTCAAAAATATTTAATAATAGTAAAAAATAATAATAGAGAAAAACCAAGTAATCAGTAATAAAATAGCAAAGACTTGTTTGAAAAATATCTCCCACAAATACATTCGCCAGGGAACCAAATTAAAAAACACGTTACAACATATTATTAAAGAAGACCTCAACAATCTAACAAGGGCTAGTTTTTCTTGTCATTTCCGTTTAGAGATGTGTTTGTTGTTAAAGAACAGTCTTGCTTACAAAAAAAAGCCGATTGCTATTATTGACCACTCACTGCTTCCAGCAACTGGAAGTTTTATTATCACATGGCTTTCTTTAGCCTTCGTGACGTAGACTTGAGCTTTTTGCGAAATGTCTGTCTCGGTATGCGACCGTCAACTGTAATAACTGAAAGATTTGATGGAGCACAAGGAGAAAGAACTCACCCTGAAGTTTATTACTAACAAATAAATGTAGTTTACTTATTAGACGGAAAAGTTTATTTTTACTTTTATTACTAAACTTAGAAATTTACATTGTATTCAATTAGGGAAAATTTTAATTGTATTAAAAATGTCATGGTACTGAACACCGTGGTGAAGAAAGTTATTATTCGCCATTGACAAAAAACATCATTATCACTGAGGTTTATGTACAATTTAGGACCCAAGCCCGGTGGTTCAGCAGTAAACAATTAACCCTAAAACTTGGGGTTTTATCCCTGTAAAGGGCACAGAGCAAATAGTCCATTGGATACTTTCGAGGTTAAAAACAAACAAGGTTAATGTAATAACAATAAACATTGTCATTCCTGAAACACTCTCTCCAATTAAACAACAACCACAGTGGCTTCTGGATGAATAGGTATCTGGTTGGTTCCGGGTGTTTATACTCTACTATTTAAATCAGTTATTTTATAATTAAAAATTTACAAACTCTTCTTTCTAAACGTTTTTCTGCTTTAAAAACATGTACTGAAATTATTGAAAAGTATTTTCAAAACATGAGCAAATGAAAAAAAATCAAAAGGAATGAAAAAGACAAATTTTCATAGCAGCCAGTATTTCACATTAACTTTACAGGATTTTAGCGTTGTAAGTCCGTAAACTTTCTGCTGATAAACAGATAAACACAATATAACATAAAAAATATCAATTTGAGGTGGGATTGTGCTATGATCTTCTTGGTCATTAATCTCGGTGGTATCATTTAACAAATGTCTCATACAATCTCTGTTTCTTGTTTATAAAATATTGAACGTACTACTATATTAATGGAATGATAAAACACTTAATTACGTAATACACTGAAATGTCTCCTCCGAAACATGTCTAACAAAACACGTCTGTTGGAAATGAACTTAAAACACCATAACAGGGAATGAGGGTATTTTAGCCTAGATTTAGTTAAGTTCCTTTTTTTAATGCAAATTGCTTATTAATAGTTTATAAAAAGTTATTTCAACTGATTTTGAAATAAGATACTTAACTATAAAAATAGTAATTGATTACAAACATCCCATAATTAATTTAGATGCTGAGTTCGTCATGTTAAAACTATTTTGGAGACTCCCCACGTCGTTAAAGTCCATAAGGTCATACCCGGTCATACTCTTTCTGACGACCCATCACTCTGATAATAGCCCTACAGTGTAGATTCCATTGCAAAGCATACCATACTTCCCCGCGTGCTTTGTAGAAGCCATGTAATGTACATGGATGATGGTTTCCCAACGCCCGTTTCAGCAGTTCAATCACACAGATATGTCATCGTATGAAATAGAAAGAATAGCTGTTTCATTCTCTAGCTGCTTTACACAGTGTTTTATTTATTTAGCGATAACTTTTTTGTCCTAATACTTGTATTTGAACTACCAGGGATTTGAGGGGGTCGCAATAATCGTAAGGTTTTGTGCGCTGTTTGTACTGTACATGTTACAATATATGATAAAATCAGTTAGACATTATTTTTCCGGTTAGTGAAAGTAAGGAGAAATAAAGCAGTTTCTTTCCGTATATATTTATTATGAAGGTAATTCATCCCCATAGCGGGGGGGGGGGTATGAAAAGTGTGCATGGCGGAAGTGAAACACAAATAAAAAAATTGTTTTTGAATATTTACCTTCCTCTTTTATATCTCACACCAAATATGCCTTATTATATGTAACATCAAGTCGTACATATAGCAATTAACCATTTGTTGCTGACCTGTGACGAAAGTTCTTATTAACATTACGCCCAAGGATGAGTTTGATTACCTCCACGAAGTAATCAATGGGCCCGGCATGGTCAGGTGGTTAGGGCGCAATATGAGCGTCGTGGGCTCGAATCCCAGTCCCACCAAGCATACTCGCCCTTTCAGTCGTGGGGCGTTATAATGTTACGGTCAATCCCACTATTCGTTGGTAAAAGAATAGCCCTAGAGTTGGTGGTGGGTAGTCATGACTAGCTGCCTTCACTGCTAAATTAGGTACGGCTAGCACAGATAGTCCTCGTGTAGCTTTGCGCGAAATTAAAAAAACAAACAAGTAATTCAAAAACTATCTTTAAAAGTTGGTTGTTTGTAATTAAGCACAAAGCTACACAATGGGCTACCTGTGCTCTGCCCAACACGGGTATCAAAACCCGGATTTTAGCATTGTAAGTCCGCAGACATACCGCTGTGCCACTGGGGGGCATCTTTAAAAGTAGACTTGTTCTTGAAACAACACTGAAGTTGATTTTCCGATTGTTCGACAAAATTAATAATTTTTGTTCTTCATATTATCATTCTTTCACAAGCCTATAGAAAAAAAGGTTATGAATATCTTATTCAAACCTGGGCAAACCTGCTAAAACACCCCTTTACAGGTCACAGGGCTATTTTTATGTTGATTCTTGAAAGCGAAGGAGATATTTTATCAATTTTTCATCGCTACTGGCCAATTCGAAGCCATTCAAGAACTGAAGTCTACAGCAAAAATGGCTGCGTATCTGCCCCAAAATTTATGAACAGCTACTAACCAAACTCATGCAAAGGTTCTAGGACTATTTTTAAGCTGATTCTTGAAAGTCGAGTTTTCCACCCTCTAACATAAGCTCTTCGAAGCCATTCAAGCATCACAGAAATGTGGAAGCTACGTAAGCACCGTTATACTAGTCGGAAATGCTCCGTTTTATACTGATCGGAAACACATTGTTTAATTACAGTAAACGATATGTATATTTATAACAGTTTCCGGTCTTATTTTTATTGGTTATAGTTTTATAAGCCACTACAGAATAAACGATTACGAATATTTTACGGAAACCTGGACAATAGTAATGAATGCAATATTGAGTATGTCATAAGGTAGTTTTAAAATTAATTCAAGCACCTTCGTTTTTTCGCCCTGAATAATTTCTCTAAGTCCTTCACTTTCCGCCATTGCAAAAATCCGGTATCTTACTAATTCGCATTAATTGAAAAATAATTTGTGCAACTTATAGCGCATTAATTGAAAACATGATTTCTCGAGTTCGCTGTTGTACTTTGTCTCTGGCCAGACATGGCCAAGTGGTTAGGGCGCTCGACTCGCAATCTGAGGGTCGCGGGCTCGAATCCCCGTCACACCAAACATGCTCGCCCTTTCAGCCAGGTTGTGGCCTATTTATTGGCAGTGTACATATAAATACGTTACAAAATATGCTTGACACAATGAATTGTTAAGGTTGTGGCCTATTTTCTCTAGAAGTGAACTTATTTGTGACATCATTTGGGACACCACCACCAACTTTTGGGCTACTCTTTTACCAACGAGTAGTGGGATTGACCGTCACATCATAACGCCCCCACGGCTGAACGGGCGAACATGTTTTGTTGGGACGGGGATTCGAACCCGCGACCCTCAGATTTCGAGTCAAGGCCCCTATGTTAAGCCTTGAAACGGACTGGAACTGTTCAATACGAAGGTTTGGTTTAGGAAAATATAAGTTTATCCAACCTAGTTTATCTCTAGCAGTTTTTATAACACGAATCAGCTAAGATTGTGACTTTAAAACTAAACTGGAGTTTTTACGACGTAATAAATTATCTGAGAAATGAAACTGTCGCAGAAAGTTTCACACATTCAGAAACTACGATGTCGTAGTTTAATGTCGTGCGAAATTGCTATGATAAAATCATTACGTATGTACTTTCGAAATTACAATTTACTGTGGATAGTTGGGCACGATACTTGAAATTTCTGTAATAAAACGTTACTAAGCTAAGATCCATGAAACGAAAAGAAGAGATTAATTAAGAACGGAAACACCAAAGAAAAAATATCAACATGTTTAGTCTTGAAATATTTTGGAATTTACAAATTCTATCATAGGTTTAGTTTTTAATTTCGCGCTAAGCTACACGAGGGCTATCTGCGCTATCCGCTACTAATTTAGCAGTGAAAGACTAGAGGGAAGGCAGCTAGTCATTATCACCCACCGCCAACTCTTGGGCTACTCTTTTACCAACGAATAGTGGGATTGACCGTCACATTATAACGCCCCCACAATAACAATTCATGCATATTTTGTAACGTATTTGTATGTACACTGCCAATAAATAGGCCACAACTTTAACAATTCATTGTGTCAAGTATATTTTGTAACGTATTTATATGTACACTGCCAATAAATAGGCCACAACCTTAACAATTCATTGTGTCAAGCATATTTTGTAACGTATTTATGTGTACACTGCCAATAAATAGGCCACAACTTTAACAATTCATTGTGTCAAGCATATTTTGCAACGTATTTATGTGTACACTGCCAATATCTTTGTCAAAAGAATATTTTTTATATTATTTTTCGAAGATTATTGTAATATGTTATTTTGCTTAGATATATAGAGTATGTTCAGTATTACTGATACAATTATGACGTTATTTTAAAGTAAAAACATAACCGGGTTTCGCTAAATGTGTTAGGAGAAAATGTGAAGAAGCTAAAAAAATGAGAGTTAGTTAGAGTTTAATGGAGTATTGTGGTTCAATTTAACACGTAGGCTGAACCTTAAACTTTCAGTATCCTGTTATCAACGAGGATATACAGTTAAAATAAACGTGGTTACCCCTATTATGTGTTTTAGACATTTTTAATAATACCACGTTATGATTTACGAATATTGTATATACGCTCATACATACTCATACTACGTATTGTTGTCGAGGGTAGAGTATCTGCGAATGGGAAGACAAGTAACTTTTCTGAGTCAGTTCTCAACAAGGAAACACTTTTTTTTGCGTTTATTCGTTCATTAAAAGAGACCGAAGCTTCGCACGTGTCTTATAAAAGTGTCATTAGTCCTGCCACTAAATGGTGCTACGCACGTGCATTCTGTTTGTATAATCAAGTTATTTTATGTTAGAAAATCTTCCATTTCCGAAAAATTTTCAAATTCTACTGTTCACAACTTGTCACCTGTTTTAACCACTCGCACCACTGTACAGTAGTGTGCTGTCTGTCTGTCAGTCAGTAGACACTAAAATGACGTCACATAAGGGGCGCTTAACGTTGCAGTTTGTACTGTCATGACGTCAGTAAAACGTGTGCATGCTATGAATCTCGAGAAGAATTATGTATATTGTAGGCTACAACACAACATGATACATGAACTTGAAAAGCAAAAAATAAAAATATTTGTTAGTATTAATTTTGTTTTTATATAAACAGGACAATTACGGGACCCTATGGAAGTACATCTAGTTAGATACAATGAGCTTTCTGCAACATTACAAGATTTAGTGAACCTAAAGTTCTTCTGAATGAAAATAAAATTAATTCAAGTAAAAATAATAAATAATTCACTAGATAATATTGTGTTATTAATTCTTATTGTAATTCTGATTTATAAATATATTTTTTAAGCACAAAGTTACACCTCTGTTGTGCCCATCACTGCTATCGACGCTAAAAATCAGGCACGAGCTCCAGAGATTTACCGCCGAGCTACTGGGTACTAAATAGAATTTATAATAAGTACAATTCACTTACTAAATCTACCTCATATCAATACAGTTGTTCACGCAGTTGATGATATAAATATCAATTAGTTCATTACGATCTCTGTCGTATCCCAGCCGGCCTGATAAGCCATGGTATTGGGCGAAAAGTACTGGATTTAGTGTGACTTACTAAATCTACCTCATATCAATACAGTTGTTCATGCAGTTGATGATATAAATATCAATTAGTTCATTACGATCTCTGTCGTATCCCAGCCGGCCTGATAAGCCATGGTATTGGGCGAAACGTACTGGATTTAGTGTGACTGACATATTATATACATATGCTAATGAATTTTGTTTCACGAACGAGGTTTAGCCTATTTCACTCGTATCACCAGATTTATTCAATTTGGCTAGAAACTCAATATTATTCTTGATATCAGACATAATTTTACTGGATATCATCAGCGATTTAAAACTGTCACGTCTACACTTTAGTTTCGGATCGAATTTTTAAAATCAATAATAAACAACTTTAGCATTTACTACTGTTGAAGCAAGCTGTATAACAGTTTCTATATAGTATAACATTACGTCATTAGTTTAGTTAAATTAGTTTCTGCTAATTACTTTAATTACCATTGGTGTCAGTTCTTTCTTTAAGTCTTATTATTTCTGTGATCTTTCTCGTATTTTGCTTGTGCTTTACTTTTCGGCTAGTTCTTAAAATTTAAATTTATTACTTCCGGCTGTCCTCTCTCTGTAAATTGAGCCCTTGAGTAGGGGATAAATTCGGATTAGTTGTGTTAGACCTAGCTCTTAGTATTGGTTATCTTTGTATTATACTTAACTTAATTATTCTAATCAAATTATTATACTTTTTACTACTTTTAATACTATTTTCTTTCGTCATTTACTTGATTTTTCATCTTCAGAAACTACTGAATTTTGTTCCACTATCTGTACATTGCTGCTATTCACTTTATAAGATGTGTTGTATCAATTTATTACAGGTGTTAAGTTGTTCTTAAGTTACACTGTTGAAGCCATTTAATGAGCTTGTGTTGTACCATTTTATTACAGGTGTTAAGTTGTTCTTAAGTTACACTGTTGAAGCCATTTAATGAGCTTGTGTTGTACCATTTTATTACAGGTGTTAAATTGTTCTTAAGTTACACTGTTGAAGCTGTTTAATGTGCTTGTGTTGTATCAATTTATTACAGGTGTTAAATTGTTCTGTTGAAGCTGTTTAATGTGCTTGTGTTGTACCAATTTATTACAGGTGTTAAGTTGTTATTAAGTTACACTGTTGAAGCTGTTTAATGTGCTTTCATTGATACTAGATGCTTTCAGGAAATATTAAACAACATTTTACAAAAGACAGGGCATCGGAGATAAAACTAGCTGTCTGTTTTATGCACTGTGTGCTTTGTAATAAAATATATTCTGATCTTTCTGTAATTTTAGTTTCATTAGCAGTATTGATTAAATTGGTTAATATATAATAATTTGCTTATTATTTTCCTTTTATATACTTTTTATTTTTACTATTATATTTTGCATTATTGCCTTAGCATATGAATTTATAACTAAACTAAATCTCCTAAATGAGTCAAACGTCTTGAGATATTATTGGAATTACGACCGAAAATATCGCTAACAACGAAAGTATTTAAATAATGAAACAATCTATTATAATCATTATAAGTAAGAATGATATATATAATAATTAGCTTTATTATTTATTGGGTTAATTTTTAGTTGTTATCTGTATAGGCAATTTGCTTGGATTACAAGTTAATGACAATGATTATGTAAAATTATATCAAGATCTACCTTATAATCAAAATGAAAGTACAGCCAAAATAGCGACAATTACGCTGGCAACCATATTGCATAACTAATAATTGGCCCTGGGTAATATCTAACAAATATCTCTACCTGCGAGGCCGTATTCTAACACCATCGAACGGAAACAAATGTTTATTTGTGTGTTTATTTTAGCACAAAGCAACACTGAGCTATATGTGCTCTATACACTGTGGGGACTCGAACCTTCGATGTCAGTGTTCTAAGTCCGTAAACATTCCGGAAAACACAAATTAGTAAACAACAAACAAAAATGTCTTCATCTGAAACTGATGTACATAATTATAATATTAATTATAAATAATTATAATAATAATTATACATGATTATAATAATAATTATACATAATTATAATATTAATTATAAATAATTATAATAATAATTATACATAATTATAATATTAATTATAAATAATTACAATAATAATTATACATAATTATAATAATAATTATACATAATTATAATATAACTTACAATTAGGAGAGTGTGGGATTACTACAAAATATTACTTTTCTTTATACTTAACATAATTTGCGATCAGTTTATTTTTAAAAAAATGTAATAATATTTTTGTTTATGTAATTAGATAGCTCAATATGTTCTCCAAACACCGACCTGGAATTATATAGTTGAAGTTTCACAAGCAGACACTTCATTTTAGATCACTTTTGGGGCCAGGCGTGTCTTAGTAGTTAGTATGTTCGGACTGTAAATCTTAAAGTTCATGGTTCGCGGCCTATTGCCAAACCAAAGCGTCTGCACTTTATGGTCGTTGGTGTGACGGATTAACCCCACTATTCGATCTAATAAGATACCAAGAAATTACAGGACAAATCCCACTAATCAATCTAACAAGATCCCAAGAAATTACAGGACAAATCCCATTATTCGATCTAACAAAATCCCAAGAAATTACAGGACAAATCCCATTATTCGATCTAAAGAGATCCTAAGAAACTACAGGACAAATCCCACTATTCGATCTAACGAGATCCCAAGAAATTACAGGACAGATCCCACTATTCGATCTAAAGAGATCCTAAGAAACTATAGGACAAATCCCACTATTCGATCTAACGAGATCCCAAGAAATTACAGGACAAATCCCACTATTCGATTTAACGAGATCCCCAAGAAATTACAGAACAAATCCCACTATTCTATCTAACAAGATCCTAAGAAACTACAGGACAGATCCCACTATTCGATCTAACGAGATCCCAAGAAATTACAGGACAAATCCCACTATTCGATCTAACGAGATCCCAAGAAATTACAGAGCAAATCCCACTATTCTATCTAATAAGATCCCAAGAAATTACAGAGCAAATCCCACTATTCTATCTAATAAGATCCTAAGAAATTACAGAACAAATCCCACTATTCGATCTAATAGAATCCTAAGAAATTACAGAACAAATCCCACTATTCGATCTAATAAGATTCCGAGAAATTACAGGACAAATCCAACTATTCGATCTAACAAGATTACAAGAAATTACAAAACAAATCCCACTATTCTATCTAATAAGATCCTAAGAAATTACAGAACAAATCCCACTATTCGATCTAACAAGATCCCAAGAAATTACAGGACAAATCCCACTATTCGATCTAACAAGATCCCAATAAATTACAGAACAAATCCCACTATTCGATCTGACAAGATCCCAAGAAATTACAGTGGCTGTTGCTCACAAGCTGTATTCCCTTTAATCTGTAGCAGGAGTTCCCAACCAGGGGTATTGGCACCCCCTGGACCCTCAATTCTCACCTCCAAGAGGCCTATACAAGGTCCGTTTTCCCCCAAATGTCGCCAAGTGGAAATGTCTAATGCACACTTTTTAAGGGAGGGGTGCGAGGGCTTTCCTTAGGGGGTGCGAGGGCCACAAAAGATTGGGAACCACTGGTCTATAGGCTAAAACGTAGGAAGACTATGCCTTCGTGTAGGTCTGCGTGAAACAACACCTTACGTGAATGATGTATAAGAAATACAAATGAAACAGATTTATATTTCATGCGTTTTCAACGATGTTGTTGTTTGAAGTTAATCACAAAGCTACACAATGGGCTATCTGTGCTCTGCCCACCACGGGTATCGAAACCCGGTTTCTAGCGTTGTAAGTCCACAGAAATACCACTATTTCACTGTGGGGCGTGTTTCCAACGAAGCAGATGTCTATAAAATACTACCTACAAACTAGAGTTGCTGATTTGTAGATATAAACTTTTATATCCATATTTATTTCACCAACTTTTATACCCATATTTATTTCACCAATTTTTATATCCATATTTATTTCACCAACTTTTATACCCATATTTATTTCACCAATTTTTATATCCATATTTATTTCAACAACTTTTATACCCATATTTATTTCACCAACTTTTATACCCATATTTATTTCACCAATTTTTATATCCATATTTATTTCACCAATTTTTATATCCATATTTATTTCACCAACTTTTATACCCATATTTATTTCACCAACTTTTATATCCATATTTATTTCACCAATTTTTATATCCATATTTATTTCACCAACTTTGATACCCATATTTATTTCACCAA
>NW_013670782.1:55495-58871 GCF_000517525.1 Limulus polyphemus | reverse complement strand
ACCCATATTTATTTAACCAACTTTGATACCCATATTTATTTCACCAACTTTTATACCCATATTTATTTCACCAACTTTTATATCCATATTTATTTCACCAATTTTTATATCCATATTTATTTCACCAACTTTTATACCCATATTTATTTCATGGCTGGAATAAACAACCTACTTCTATCAAAGACTCTGTTGATGTTGACGTTTTGTCTTTTCCAAACATGGAAATATTGCCTGAGGTATCTTGGTTTACTAATGTTGCTCAAGACACGTTATGTTTTGTTCTTTCACTTAAGTATGGCGTTCGTATCTAGTTTCTCTCGGCTGTTCGACGGCTAACGATACGACCGTGACAATATAAGCACATTCCAATAGTCATTGATTAGGCCCAGTCACGTAACGTTTCTTATTTTTCTTAATAACCTCAAAAATTGATTCCAGATTGATTATCTTTAGAGTGGCAGTAACCATATGAAGTACGAATTGATTGATTAAATGGCGTCGCTTTCATACGTGGTTTTTGTTCGCAGAGAAACAGACACGTGAGTCCCAAAGGAACCTGGAAGTCAACAATAGACAGTTAAATTGAACGTTGGTTTATTTACAATCGATATACATGTAAGCTTCGTCTCATTCTGCCTTAACAAGAAAAATAACGCTGTGTAGATAATATGTTATTATCACATATAAAATAAAAAGCGTATAGAAATCATTCTATTTGTAATCTACACTGCTTTTAATACAGTACACGTTCTGTAGAATCGTTCGTGGACTCTGCTGTTTTCTATAAAATCATATAAACCCAAACTAATCTAAAGATTTAGTGACATAACATTGTAAATACGTCATCGGATGATCAGTTAGTGTGTTTCTGTTTGTGAATATTAGCCTTTCTTAACGTTCAGGTGTTTTGTATTGAGGGACGTTTACTACAACAAATACATTGTAATAACTATGAGTTATATATATATATATATTATATTCTTCTCTTATTATATAGAATGAGTTCATTATTCTCGCAATTACTTTCTAGAACTGATCTATAGGGTTAGCGTACTTTTATCAGAAGTTTTATTAATTATGCATAAAGATATAAAACTTATTATTAATCAAATGGATTTCAAATTTTCATGTATAATAAAAAAGCCACAAAACTACTAAACATAAACTACTAAGATTTTTTTAAAACTCGGATTACCAAAAATTTATTATTTTTAACGTTTCAAATCAAAACTTAGTTAAAAAGTATTTAAATTAACATCAGTATTAAGATATTTTTAACGCTAACTATAAAATTATTATAACACATTACTTACATCCTACAAACAAAAGATATTATTTAAAAGTATACTTAGTTGAGTAACTTTAAAGTTCTTTGGAAGTTATCCTTCTTCATCAGGATTCGGTCTTTGGGAGTTATCCTTCTTCATCGGGATTCGGTCTTTAGAAGTTATCCTTCTTCATCAGGATTCGGTCTTTGGAAGTTATCCTTTTTCATCGGGATTCGGTCTTTGGAAGTTATCCTTCTTCATTAGGATTCGGTCTTTGGGAGTTATCCTTCTTCATCGTGGTTCGGTCCATGTTTTGGATCAGAGAGAGTCAGGTTCAGCGTAGACCTCTTCCTCCCTCTCTGGAATTGTTATTTTGTTTGCACTGTTACTGAATCCTAGGTAATAACCCTTGTTACATTGTTGTTTCATTACTCACAGTCCACAGGATACCCAAGGTATATCTGAAATATGCGTCCAAGCCTCTAGACCCCTCTCTAAACGTCCCCCAGTGGCTCAGCGGAAGGTCTTGGAGCTTACTCCACTAAAAATCGGGTTTCGATACTCGTGATGCACACAGCACAGATAGCCATTGCGTAGCTTTGTGCTTAACAACAAACGAACCCTATTTATTAATTAAAGAAATCAGTATTCCAGAAAATAAAAATATTTACGTACTGGGAGGGGACAATTTTCTAGAATTTTAACATGATACCTATATAAATTAACTTTTAGTTCAAATTACTAGTATTTCCTACATACAGTTCTCCAATTGTAGATCATATCTCTGGCTGATAAGTTGTGATCAATGGTCTAACATTTTCATTATTATCATTATATTTAATTCTTCCTTCTTATATTAATGTTTTCACCAAAGTAAAAACTTCTACCAACAATCTTCTTTGGATAATGACATATTATCAATAATTGTTTCAATTATTTTAATCTGAGGTTTTTAATCTCCGGATTAAATATTAATGTATATAAACTTGCTGCCATAGTAACAGGAATACTTAATTTTAGTGATCTGGGGTAGTTGATAAATAATGTAAATACTTGAATTCGTTGATTTATAATAAACATCAGTCATAACTTCATTTTTTTCATCATTAGAAGAACATCTAAGAACGATATGATATTTTCGTTATGCTTATATGTAAATTTTATTGTTTCATTTAACCTAAATAAAACGTGGAAGAAAATTTCAGTATATATATATATTACACAATTATCTGTATTACATCAAGGGCATACAGACGATTATTCAGCTCTGTACAACCCTGACGAGATAATTATATAAAAGTACATTTTAAATACAGACGTACGTGTCAATAAATACGAAACTGTAACAAGAGAATTTTAAAATGATATCCTTTATACAAAAGTATAAATGATGTTACATTAAAGTGAAAATATCTGTCGCTATAGCAGCGAAAAGCATTTGGGATATTCCATCTGTAAGACACAGTCAAAACAACACATTCAAACCTAAGAAGCAAGCTACAGATTCAATAAGAGGTTAGGATCTGGGCGCTAAAACCCACAACGTCCCAAATCCAACTACCACTATAGCTGGTTTTGGGCGTGATAGTTCCCTAAAAAGGCATAAAAATCTGTTATTATCAGCCACCCTCGATTTGTATGAAAACATTATATCACCCAGTCTTCACCCTAACATATATATAACAGAACTAAAATTAAACACGTATTTTCCATTATCGGTCCTAGTTGTCAATGTTAAGTTACGACGGATAATGTCTAGGGTCATAGCATCCAAATTCGTTAGGGGATATTCCAGCTACGAGACAAAATCCAACCTCAACTCTTACTGTCATGTGCTCACACCCACAACGTCTCAGCTCCTATTGCCATGTCCTTACACCCACAACGTCTCAACTCCTACTGCCATGTGCTTACATCCACAACGTCTCAACTCCTACTGCCATGTATTTACACCCACAACGTCTCAACTCCAACTGCCATGTGTTTACACCCACAACGTCTCAACTCCTACTGCCATGTGCTTACACCCACAACGTCTCAACTCATACTACCATGTGCTTACATCCACAACGTCTCAGCTCCTATTGCCATGTGTTTACACCCACAAC
>NW_013670782.1:53187-54658 GCF_000517525.1 Limulus polyphemus | reverse complement strand
AAATCGAAAAAAAACATGGCAGATACTGAAAAATCCGTAACTTTATACAAACTTATAAGTCGGTACTGTGTGTATTTAAATGCAAAAAAAAAATGTGTTGTCACCATTAATAATAATGTCTTATATATTAGAATATTTAATGACATGTCACTAAACAATGTTCCGTATATGAATATGTTAAAGATATCAAAAAACGCTCTCGTTTTTAATAATAATGTCTTATATATTAGAATATTTAATGACATGTCACTAAACAATGTTCCGTATATGAATCTGTTAAAGATATCAAAAACACTCTCGTTTCTAATAATGATAGCTTATATATTAGAATATTTAATGACATGTCACTAAACAATGTTCCGTATATGAATCTGTTAAAGATATCAAAAAACACTCTCGTTTCTAATAATGATAGCTTATATATTAGAATATTTAATGACATGTCACTAAACAATGTTCCGTATATGAATCTGTTAAAGATATCAAAAAACACTCTCGTTTTTAAATCGTTCGCCTAACATGTTCATTCTCTACGAGTTCTATCAAAGATGTCTTGTTTAGAGCATTCTTTGTAGATGTTCACAAGCTTTACTGTGACCATGTCACTGATCTAATTTTCTCTACATCTCATAATTTCTGCCGTAATGTGTCATTTAAACTCAAGTGATGTCCACGTGGTTTGCCTTACCTATGATGCTTGGAAAATCCAATATTATATTTCAAGTCAGTTTATTACATCTGATTGTTGGGAAACAGTAATGTTTTATAAAATACATTGATTTATCTTAACAATACGTGTAAGTTGTCATAACCTTAAAGAATTGACTAAATGTGTATATGTTTTACATCCATGTGAGAAAGATGTTTGGTTATAAAGGGGTGAAACACTTGATACTTGTGACATGTAACGTGTTCCTTTCTATGTTTATTGTAATTTTCAGGTATTGTTTAGTAGTGACAAGAATTTGTCTTCATTCCTGATTGCCCGACATAGCCAGGTGGTTAGGGCACTCGACTCGCAATCTGAGGGTCGCGGGTTCGAATCCCCGTCCCACTAAACATGCTCGCCCTTTCAACCGTGGGGGCGTTATAATGTGGAGGTTAGTCCCACTATTCGTTGCTGAAAGAGTAGACCAAGAGTTAGCGGTGGGGTGGGTAGTGCTGACTAGCTGCTTTCCCTCTAGTCTTACACTGCTAAATTAGGGACGACTAGCGCAGATAGCCCTCGTGTAGCTTTGCGCAAAATTCATAACAAACAAACATTCCTGATTAAGATTATCGTTTCTATTTGTTTTTTTTTACTGCCTGAAGGAATGAGTAGGCAATACAATAAATTAAAATCAGTTTCGTAAACTGTGAGGTTCATAGACCCTTGACAAAGGCGTAAACCTAAACTTCGGTAGAATAATAATAATAAAAATATTTATATGACGTTGTTTGTCGTCTTCGTTGAAAATACAGGATCGACTTG
>NW_013670782.1:47477-52570 GCF_000517525.1 Limulus polyphemus | reverse complement strand
GACTCAGGAGAGATTTTTTGATCAAGGAGAGTATTAGATATTGCTAATAGCTTAATGTTGAATGTTGCTATATGTGTACTTTTCAGTTATCACTTTGAAACTGTAGGTGCCGCTGTAACCCTTGAGAAAGTGTTAAAACGAAATCAGTTTGAAATTGTATATTTGAAAAAAGCGTAAGATGAAACGTCGGGTTTGAATAAAATCGTATTTTTCTGGAGTGTGATTAGTAGTTTTTTTTTGTGAACATGGTTTCAATTCTCCAGTCTGCTGTGCAAAATTTAAAAAAACATTACATATTTTTGACAGACTAGTAATTAATGGCTTAGCTAGAAACTTGTGTACATAATATGCGATTACATGTTAATTTATCACTTGAAACTTTTATTACAAATCTATAATAAGTAAAAAAGACATATTTTTGACAGACTAGTAATTAATGGTTTAGCTAGAAACGTGTGTACATAATATGCGATTACATGTTTATTTATCACTTGAAACTTCAACTATGATAAGTAAAAAAAGACATTTTTTCCAACGAATATAACTAAAAATCAATAATTTTAAGAAAACAAAAAATTTATAAAAAGGAGAACGTCTTACCATACCAATGTAAACACGTTGTTTGTTACTTACGGGAAAATACTACACAACGAAGCCTATCATTGTATTGTTCGTTGTAATCGTTGTTGTTTGTACTTTTACAATGTCTTCTGAGACGTTCCAAAAACCTTTCGCTATTTAGGGTATCAAATGTCTTTTAATAGATCAATATATTCAAAACGTATTGAATTTGAGTATAATTTGATGACGTAAGAAATGGCAGGAATCTTTGATGGAGTTTTCCTAATATAATTTGATGATGTAAGAAATGGCAGGAATCTTTGATGGAGTGTTCTAATATAATTTGATGACGTAAGAAATGGCAGGAATTTTTAATGGAGTTTTCTAATATTAGAAATAATTTTCTATTTTTGTGCGTAACATTTTAATATTTAAACTCAAAATAAAAATCAAACGTGTTCATTGTTACAATAATAAATTATTTTGGTCGTAGTTTTCGTATCCTTTGCCCAAGTATAAATAAAACGGAATTATTATTTCAACCTAACTTTATAGAATCGATTCATATGTCCTAATGAGTGGGGTATCCCCGCAGATGCGAGCTTGACGCCATGGGCGACATGTTGAACATCTCGTTCACAGCAAAAACTATACTTTCTGAATGCAGGGATAAAAAGCATTTCAAAATTTGTAGTACATACTAGGGTAACTTACACATTTTGATAAAATGTTAAGAAAGAACGACCTTTGTACTCCAAATATATATATAAAATATTTTTTCTAACAAACGTTCCCTCTTTGCGGCTTCTAATATCAAACAGTTATGTATATTAACCCGGATAAACCCGCAATAAAAACATTATTTTATATACATCTGGAGTATAAAGGTCGTTTTTTTTTATAAACATTTTATCAAAAATACAAAAGCCTTGCAGAAGATAAATATTTTAAACAACTATGTTGTTAATCAATAACAAAGACACAGAACACAACATGTCCAAGAAAGGAGTCTTTAATGGGAGAGGAAGAACTCTAACCAAAGACAGTATAGGGCTACAAAATCGCACCCCAAGACAATTAGGAGCAACACTGGAGACTATGATTTCGAAAAGTAATCCTCTATGTCCTACTACAAAGAATGTGTTTAATACATCCTTTTGTCGCCACCAGGATCGTAAAAATGGTTTACGACTTGGCCAAGTGTCACAAACCAAAAGTTCAGAAACCCCCAGCCACACCACGAAAATCAGTAATTTCATATTTTTATTCCTATTTATCTATATTGTGAAACCAAATATAACCTCACTTTCCCCAGAAACTATGGGGGGGGAGAAACCCTGGTTTCAGCACTCTCCTTTTATTCCTACCATCCATATAATCAAACTAAACATATATTCACTTTATCCGAAAAATCTGAAGAAAAAAGGAGCACTCTTTTTTTTTTATCAGATTTCGTTTCAATACAAAAGGCTTATCTGTTTTTTATTATACTATTTTCTAACCAATTGATTAAAGAACAATTTAAACGTGAAATTGTTTAAATTTGCTTAAACGTGAAATTTGGACCTTACAATCAAACCTGTTGTTACAAAATATTACCTTCATAAGTATGATATATTATGAAATATGTAGTTAAAATAAAGTATATTTACCAACTACCTTTCAACTGAAAGTTATATTATTTCACGGAAAACCTAGTTGGTTTGTGTCACCGAAATATTATTCAATAGTGAAAAAAGTAGTGATATAGTTTACAAATAGCTTCCACCATTTTTCACAATATTAAAGAATTTGACGTTCATAATCCTTCTCGTAGACTGTAATATTTTTCCTTTCAGTATATGGTAAAGCGTGTCGATCTTGGTGTAAGCACTTTCTTCGGGAAAAAGATTTTAGTGTCTACTATCTAAAATGATCAAATCCCATTTATCAAAGAGTAAAAATTAAAACAAAATTCGATAAAACTTAGAGGTCATGCCAGAAAAAAAAGGCAGGTAATGATAGCCTCTATTTATTTAATACTTAAAACAGAATACAACCTCATTCGGACCAATTCGTAGAGAAGTTGAAAAACTGCCTCTTAAAAAAATAACTCTTGAAATCACGGAAGGCGGAAACTCGTAGGCAAGTACAATAATTTGTTTATACTAAAATATACTGAAGTCTGGTATAACCCATTAGTTCCATAATTTGCAGATTGATCAGTTTAGACTCCGAAGTAAAGTCTGGTATAATCTATTAGTTCCATAATTTGCAGATTGATCACTTTAGACTCCGAAGTAAAGTACGGTATAACCTATTAGTTCCATAATTTGCAGATTGATCAGTTTAGACTCCGAAGTAAAGTACGGTATAACCTATTAGTTCCATAATTTGCAGATTGATCAGTTTAGACTCCGAAGTAAAGTTTGGTATATCCCATTAGTTCCATAATTTGCAGGTTGATCAGTTTAGACTTCGAAGTAAAGTCTGGTATAACCCATTAGTTCCATAATTTGCAGGTTGATCAGTTTAGACTCCGAAGTAAAGTCTGGTATAACCCATTAGTTCCATAATTTGCAGATTGATCAGTTTAGACTCCGAAGTAAAGTCTAGTATAACCCATTAGTTCCATAAGTTGCGTGTTGATCAGTTTAGACTCCAAAAGTGTTATAACAAATTGATGTTATTCGATTCTGACTAATTCTATTTTATAAAAAACAAAATTCAACTACACTACAAAAATGCTTATACCGACCAATCACAAAGCTGGCATTACTAAGATTTTGAACAATTTTTTCTGAAACTTTCAGCATTTGACTTACCCAAGAATTATCGGTCTAAATATTGTTTGATACACTCAAACATATGAATACTTTTCAAAGAAAAGACCATATCTAGACCATATAATAAATAAAGTTGCATTGTTCTTTAATATTCTCAAACACGTACACATTAAGCCTAATGGCTTCTAGGATTTGGTTTGTTTTGAATTTCTCGCAAAGCTACACGAGAGCTATCTGCGCTAGTCGTCCTTAATTTAGCAGTGAAAGACTAGAGGGAAGGCAGCTAGTCATCACCACCCACCGCCAACTCTTGGGCTACTTTTTTACCAACGAATAGTGGGATTGAACGTCACATTATAACACCCCCAAGGCTGAAAGGGCGAGCATGTTTTGTGGGACGGGGATTCGAACCCACGACCCACATGTTGCGAGTCGAGCTCCCTAACCACCTGGCCATGCCGGGTGTGGCTTCTAGTACCTATATGGTATTCATTTTATATTTCTATAACTCATAATGTAAAGGAATAAATCCAAACAAATTAAAACAATGATAATAAAAACAAATCTTTAGCTGTTTCAAAAGTTTTTTTTTTGTTTCTTTCTTTTTTTCTTCAAGGGTTATCTGTTTATTAAATAATTCATCTGATCCTATGGGATTTCTTATGTTATGAATCAAATTTATATTTTTTCAAGACATTGGGTATTTTTTTATGGGAGGTTTGATGTAAGCCAGCGTATTTACCAAATAATTTTGAAAACATAATTGATGAAAGTCCCTATATATTGATATAAATTATAATATTTTAATAAATTAGGACAGAATATAAGAGACGGAAGTGTTTGTATGTCCAGTCATAGCCCTATACTTACCTGGTTGATAGTTTGTTTTTCAAAGCAGATTGTGTATATATATATTAAAGTAATCCAAGTTATACTCCAAACTGACTTGCATCGTATAATTTTAGAAAATGTTCATTACGTATGAACTAACTTTAATTTCACTTAAGCATTTAAATGGTTACTCTGTCAATGCCATAACTTTATATGGATTTATATGAAGACCAATCTTTGATGCTATAGACGTTAATGCAACCGCGGTTTCATTGGGTTAGTTATAGACATTTAACGAAATATCAAATTTTAATCAACAGAATATACTTCACCTGATTATAAATGCATAAAAAATAAAGAATCATAATGAGCTTTTAAAGTACGATGATACTGAATATCTCTCACACAAAGTCGTCAAACTGCACTTTAGAGCTGAACAGTCAACCCCTATCATAAACCACGATAGTAGTTCATAATAGAGATCGCAAGGAATTGCACAAGACCCTAATAGAACGTTCGGGAACAAAATCACCTTAAATAGTAAAGATTCAGTTCAAACAACCCTTTAAAACCTTTACTATTGACTACTAAGGCTGTACATACATAAAAAGGCACAAAAAAGCATGCATGTTAGACTTACAAGGAAAAGAAAAGCCGCTCAAAACGGTCCGTTTCTAATTATTATTATTAGCAGAGACCCGCAAAACATTTCCGCCAAATTAGTATCTTTATCGTAAGAGTACTTTTTTAAATATAACATTTCTAGCACAATACAAACGAATTGTAATCGTAGGCAACGAAATGTGTAAATCCAATTGTACATAGGCCGTACTTTATAAAACTTTAACTTAAGTTAGGCCTAAGTTCGATAAAGGGTGTACCTTTTTCTTTTTTTACTTTAGTTTAGTTAGGACTAAACTTTACTGTACTTAATAC
>NW_013670782.1:41286-46672 GCF_000517525.1 Limulus polyphemus | reverse complement strand
ATACATAAGTATTAGTTTGGCCAAAGAAATAAGATTAGTAGTTTGTTAGCAGTTTTCAAAAGAATCGTACGGGTGGATGGTGATTATTCATTGCTAACAGATACATAAGTATTAGTTTGGCCAAAGAAATAAGATTAGTAGTTTGTTAGCAGTTTTCAAAAGAATCGTACGGGTGGATGGTGATTATTCATTGCTAACAGATACATAAGTATTAGTTTGGCCAAAGAAATAAGATTAGTAGTTTGTTAGCAGTTTTCAAAAGAATCGTACGGGTGGATGGTTATTATTAATTGCTAACAGATACATAAGTATTAGTTTGGCCAAAGAAATAAGATTAGTAGTTTGTTAGCAGTTTTCAAAAGAATCGTACGGGTGGATGGTGATTATTCATTGCTAACAGATACATAAGTATTGGTTTGGCCAAAGAAATAAGATTAGCAGTTTGTTAGCAGTTTTTCAAAAGAATCGTACGGGTGGATGGTTATTATTAATTGCTAACTTTTAAACACAAAATTGCCAAATTTTATGAAATTCTCCTAATTAAAGAACGTTTAACGTCACGTGATATTAACTTAAGCAATTAGCATAAATAATGATGCTTAATAAGGCTGTACCGAGTGCATGCGGGTGATGACAAGAAACTGTTACCATTAAGAAAGTTTCTAAGAGGATAAACTACCACCACATTCTAGTTGTTTCTGTAAAGTATAGTTCTGTTCTGAATAATATGGCTGTGATCCTAACTCTAATACTGATTATTATCTAGTGTCACTTTCTTACTTGGTGTATATCGACAAAAAGTCATGATATCTAATCAAAAACTCCTTAGATGTGACAAAAAAGTGCAACCAAAAGACGATTGAGCGTGCGACTTAAAGGAATCAAAATTGGTGGTCAAACTGGTAACTACATTTACAATTTTACAGCAAATATTCATTCATTAGTTAGCCAGACCGTGTTTTTTGTTCACGATGGTGGGCAAAACAAAATACGCAGCCTAGATAGTTAATTAAAGAATATTTGCTGTAAAATTATTTATCAATACTATAAATGTAGTTAACAGTTTGGCCGCCAACTCAGTGATGATAGTATGAACTGATTTGTTTATGAAATAATGACATTAAGATCGATCCCCATTTGTAATATTAACATTTGAAATAATGACATTAAGATCGATCCCCATTTGTAATATTAACATTTGAAATAATGACATTAAGATCGATCCCCATTTGTAATATTAACATTTGAAATAATGACATTAAGATCGATCCCCATTTGTTATATTAACATTTGAAATAATGACATTAAGATCGATCCCCATTTGTAATATTAACATTCATTCAATTAATACATTACCAGCTGGTTTGTAAATATAGCAATTAGTGCCCTGTTTAAAGAGTATAATCAATAAGAAGGAAAATCATGTCTTCTACAAAATTCATCAAAATACATTTAATTTTCTATAACCAAACAATGAAATAAAAAAAATTAAATTAAGCAGAAAATGAATTAGATTAGGTTCTTATTTCTATTCCATTAAGAATTAATAAACATTTCTAATGGATTTACTCTAACTTTCCAAAATTGCAACATCCAACTATACTATAAATCAGCTAAGTCTGTGAAAGATTTCTTATCGCACTGTCTATCAGATACAGTATTATCTCGTTGGTTATGAGAAGAGAAATTAATTCGCATAATTAAAGCAAATATTAATGAATCTAACAAAAATAAATGCACTTGAAATTAGCTACGGAGTTTTCGTTGATAACGATCAACATTTATGTATATAAAACGTGGAAGATTGGTGTTTCCATAAATAGAGTGTTACAATTTTGAATGAGAGCGTGAGGGAAATTAACGTCAAAAGTTCCAATTTAAAAATCATCTAATCCAGGCAATACGTAGTTTTGCTGAATGATTGAGACAAGGAGTTTGACTTACTAATGGTATAATTATTCGGACTGTTATTCTCTTCTTTATTATGTGTATTATCATTTTCACAACATTTCGACCAGTGAATTCTCCGGCCGTCGTCAGGTGTTACATCAGACGTATAAGGAGCTAACAAAGAACTGCGTATATGACATTCCATTCAGTTGTTGTAGATCATACAAAGGAGAAACAGGTCGTCCTCCGTCTGTCCGTAGAAAGATCGACAAGTCTGACATAGCAGAACATGCATGGTCTGATGAAGAACACAGACCAGCATGGAAGAAGTCACTATCATTGACACATTGGAAAATAAGGAAGATCAAGGAAGCGACACACATAGCATTGACTACTAATCCCATCAGTAGCCTTGACAACTAATACCATCAGCAGCCTTAACTACTAATCCCATCAGTAGCCTTGACAACTAATCCCATCCGTATCCTTGACTACTAATCCCATCATTAGCCTTGACTACTAATCCCATCATTAGCCTTGACTACTAATCCAATCAGTAGCCTTGACTACTAATCCAATCATTAGCCTTGACTACTAATACCATCAGTAGCCTTGACTACTAATCCAATCAGTAGCCTTGACTACTAATCCAATCAGTAGCCTTGACTACTAATCCAATCATTAGCCTTGACTACTAATACCATCAGTAGCCTTGACTACTAATCCAATCAGTAGCCTTGACTACTAATCCAATCAGTAGCCTTGACTACTAATCCCATCAGTAGCCTTGACTACTAATCCCATCAGTAGCCTTGACTACTAATCCCATCATTAGCTTTGACTACTAATCCCATCATTAGCCTTTACTACTAATCCCATCAGTAGCCTTGACAACTAATACCATCATTAGCCTTGACTACTAATCCCATCAGTAGCCTTGACTTCTAATCCCATCAGTAGCCTTGACTATTAATCCCATCAGTAGTCTTGACTACTAATCCCATCAGTAGCCTTGAATTCTAATCCAATCAGTAGTCTTGACTACTAATCCCATCAGTAGCCTTGACTTCTAATCCCATCAGTAGCCTTGACTACTAATCCCATCAGTAACCTTGACTACTAATCCCATCAGTAGCTTTGACTTCTAATCCAATCAGTAGTCTTGACTACTAATCCCATCAGTAGCCTTGACTTCTAATCCCATCAGTAGCCTTGACTACTAATCCCATCAGTAACCTTGACTTCTAATCCCATTAGTAGCCTTGACTACTTATCCCATCGGATAAAAAATAAAGGTACTTCCAAAAGACCTCAAAAGTGTCCTCCTGGTGGCTAAGTGGTTGCAGTGCCTGTAATATTCAGGATCATAACTTCTGGGAAAGGGGTGGTTGTTCGAATCCTGGTAGTTCTACGAAAAGCTTTCTGGTTGTGACGCACCCACAAATCCTGATGTAACACCTGACCACGGCCGAAGAATTCACTGGTCGAAACGTTGTAAATATAATAATACATGTAATAATGACAAGACTAATTATATCATACAGGCAATTCGTAGTTCACACTAACGGAAAGAAGAAAATTTCCAGAGTTATGGGAGTGTCTAAAACTTCATGATCATGATGAACAGTCCCCTGTGGCACAGCCGTATGTCGGCGGATTTACAACGCCAAAAACAGGGTTTCTATATGTGTGTAGCTTTCTGTTTAACTTTAAAAGAAGAAAAGTTCCAGAGTTATGGGAGTGTCTAAAACTTCATGATCGTAATGAATAGTTAGCGTTAAAATACTTACTTTTTCATGCTTTAAAAACTAATTTGATAATAATATATGTTTACACCTTAAGTAATAGTTTTAATTATATAACTCTATATTTTGCATAATAGTTTAAACACCAAAAGAGATGTCCTTTGAAGAAAGGAAAACCGAAGTTTTCGCTCATCAAAGGAGTTACGTTTTTCAGGATTCTTCTTGAATTTAGATTAGTTAGAGCTATGTAATTTACAAGAGGAAACACACAGGTTAGTTATAAATTTAGAAGCCTATGTAACATAAACTTCTTGTTCGGGGTTTCTCCTTAAGTTTAGGTCGTACATTTTAGCTAATTAATTACACAAGTTTCCTCGTTCTCTCTGAGGGCCATTAAACTTCTACTATAATTTAATTGGCAAGGCTTAATCACGTCTTGTGTAATTAATTAGTTTTATTTTCTATCTACGTTTAATCATCTGGAAATAACATTGCTTTAGAATATATTAAGAATTAATTTAGAATTATATTTTCTAAAGGAACCCCCCCAAAAAAAACTTTTATCAGAAGAATATTTGTAGTCAGTTGTTTTGACAACAGAAACTGTTTCGACTTTATGTAAATGTTCAGTCTGATCAAACATTTATAAATTAAGTTAGCGTGTATCGTTACGAGGGTAAGATTCATGAGGAAGGTTATGTACGTATTTAAATATCTACTTCTCAGTTTACCCCTGAAGAAGAAAGGTCCATCTTCCGAAAGCGCTCTACTCTATAGCTTGGATCTTTTGTAGAAGTCACAGTGATTATCTGAATTCTAAGGCTAGTGAAAAGTAATAGATTCAAGTTATGTTACTTCCTTGAATTACACACGGAGATTATATAATAGACAATGTGGTAATATTCAAATAAGGAAGATTGCATAAACTCAGTAAATGTTTGGATATGTTAGATGTTTATATACATAGTCATCAAGAGTTCATTGCAAGAACCATTATGGAATACTCATAACAATGGATTATTAAAAAGTTGTACAAACTTCGGTATGTGAAGAAAAAGGAATATTATACACATGCGTATGTTAAATATCATGTATTTATAAATATACATATATATATATATCATTTTGTTCGTATTATACAAAATAGCGGATGTAGTGAAGGTTTGTTTGTTCGTTACTGAGATTGACCGTTACGTTATAGCACCCCATGGCTGAAAGGGCGAGCATATTTGATGACGGGATTCGAACTCGCGGTCTGCATATTTGCCAATTAGTGAGAGCAGTTTAACCTTTTATCCACTCTTCTATACTAAATAACCAACAGAAATGAGACTTGAGCACACCATCATACCAAATCATTAATGTTGTTGAATTTGTTTTACAAGAAAACAAATGGTACAAAATATATTTATAATATAGTAATAAAGTAATAAACATTAAATACCAAGAGCTCTCATTAAATAGGAATAAATATATTCAGAAAGTAAAATTTAATTTACCGTATTACAGTAAAACACAAAATATCATTTTAAACGCCATTTACTCTTGTTAAAGATACTGAAATAAGGTATTTAAGGTTTATTCCACAATGGCCTTTAAAATACTAAGATAAGGTATTTAGGGTTAATGCACAATGGCTTTATAGTCTTAAATAAGGTATTTTAGGGTTATTCCACAATGGCCTTTAAAATACTAAGATAAGGTATTTAGGGTTAATGCACAATGGCTTTATAGTCTTAAATAAGGTATTT
>NW_013670782.1:39135-40822 GCF_000517525.1 Limulus polyphemus | reverse complement strand
ATATAGTACTTCAGGGTAACTACACAATGGCCTTTAAGGTATTAAGTAAGGTATTTCAGGTTTATTCCACAATAGCCTTTAAAATACTAAGATAAGGTATTTAGGGTTAATGCACAATGGCCTTTAAGGTATTAAATAAGATATTTTAGGGTTATTCTACAGTAGTTTTCTTTACTATATAGGAAAGCAAATGAGTTCAATATAGACTTGTAAGTGCAAGTTCTTTATTTTTTATATACTGACATAATATCAACTTACACGTGTTGTATTTGTGCGAAAAGAGAATATCTTGTAATATTTTATGCTCATTAATTGAAGCATTTTTAAATAATTTGGCGATCATTATTTAGACAACAATAAATATCGAAACAGAGATAAATAGCCTCTTGTTGTACTTATGTACATTAAATCATGCCTACACTTCCTATGTTGTACCATTCGGCATTTCCCAACTTACTCGTGACGTAGCTAGCTTATGTTGACCGCTTTGAGCTTGCCACGTGTTTCGTCATACTTTTATCGTGTTACGTACTTTGCACTATTTGGTTTGCGCATGTCACAAAACGAAGTTTTATCATATAGAAAAGAATAAGTGAGATTCTGTGAAACGTTTTAAGGTTACCTTAGTATTGTTTTTAAGCCAGATCCTGTGAGAGATTTTAGGGTTAGCTTCGCATTACTTTTATTGATTCTTTCCGATTTCTTTTCTATTGAAAGGCTCTTGAATGGACGAATAAAGGTGTATAAATTTTAACACAAATATATATAATCTAAGATCGTTTTTCTATCAGTTTAAAACCAACTCAACTTTCTTATGTGGAATATTGTGTTAGATCATTTTTAATTGGAGTTAAGTATTCCAGTTACACTCTGTACAAACAGACGTGACATAACAATCTCATTCTTACTGAATTTTTACTTTTGGTCACTACTAAAGTCAGTTAACTAAATGTGGAACCAGAATTCAGCTTAGTTTCATGTGAATATTACCACGCCAGTAATAATGTGTAGTTTAGTAGGGGCCGCATCACAGCTGTTTCTCATTTACTTAACGTGAAGACTTTTGGATTACTTTCGGAAACAAAATAGTAAGAATTTGTTTTAAAATGTTATTCTTCGTGAGAATAAATACGTCTGTTGAAATGTTGCCCAACCATTTTTACAAATATACGGGAGAAAGATATGGAACTAAATGATTTGACACGGATACTGTTCACTGCGCGTGCATGCCATCCGTGACCGATAGGCGGAGCTATTTTCTTGAATATATCAATAGTCATCCCGTTTACTTTTTAGTGTTTTGTTTTTTAACCCTTTCAGACACTGGGCCAGTAAAAGACGTTGGCAGCTTGACTCTTACCTATCTGAAGCTACTTTATTGCATAATCTCACTCGGAAACTAGATAAGCAAGAGGTGGAATTCTCAAAAAATAAAAATAAAAGTAGAGGTACTCCAGTGGGTGAAGTGGACCTGTTTTTGAAAAGGGCAAAAAAATCTAAAGGTAAACATAAAAAATGACTTAAAAATAAACGACTTAAATAAGTTCCAGTACTAATACCGCCTTAACAAATAAGTCACGGTACTAATACTGCCTTAAAAAATAAGTCCCAGTACTAATACTGCCTTAAAAATAAGTCCCTGTACTAATACCGCTTTAAAAAATAAGTCCCAGTACTAATACTGTCT
>NW_013670782.1:17348-38135 GCF_000517525.1 Limulus polyphemus | reverse complement strand
CTGTTTTAGTAAGGGACAAAAATACTACAGGTAAACATAAAAACGTACTTAAAATAAGTACCCAGTACTAATACCGCCTTAAAAATAAGTCCCAGTACTACTACATTACTTAAAAATAAGTCTCAGTACTAATACCGCCTTAAAAATAAGTCACGGTACTAATACCGCCTTAAAAATAAGTACCCAGTACTACTACATTACTTAAAAATAAGTACTCAGTACTAATACCGCCTTAAAAAATAAGTCCCAGTACTACTACATTACTTAAAAAATAAGTCTCAGTACTAATACCGCCTTAAAAATAAGTCCCAGTACTAATACCGCCTTAAAAAATAAGTCACGGTACTAATACCGCCTTAAAAATAAGTCCCAGTACTAATACCGCCTTAACAAATAAGTCCCTGTACTAATTACCGGTGAGTACCAGCAGAATTTGACCCCTTGATAAAAGTATGACAATGTTCCAACAATGTAATAAATAGGTAGGCTTATGTTAATTATCAACTCACTGAACTCCAGTCTCTGGATTTCTGAGTAGGCTTATGTTAATTATCAACTCACTGAACTCCAGTCTCTGGATTTCTGAGTAGGCTTATGTTAATTATCAACTCACTGAACTCCAGTCTCTGGATTTCTGAGTAGGCTTATGTTAATTATCAACTCATTGAACTCCAGTCTCTGGATTTCTGAGTAGGCTTATGTTAATTATCAACTCACTGAACTCCAGTCTCTGGATTTCTGAGTAGGCTTATGTTAATTATCATCTCACTGAACCCCAGTCTCTGGATTTCTGAGTTGCCGATTTGACTTAGAATCCGTGTTATACTACAAACTATTTCCCTCACTTTAATCTATGGGGACGTTGTAAAAGTGACAGTCATCATGGATGATTGGTAGTAGAGTGTTGTTTACTGTCTGACTTCCCCTTCTTCATAATTGGGTACGGTGACAAATAGTCTTCGTAGCTTTGCCATAAAATGACCCCCCAGTGACACGGCGGTATATCTGCAGACTTATACCGCTAGATCCCGGGTTTCGATACCCGTGGTGGGCAGAGCACAGATAGCCCATTGTGTAGCTTTGTGCTTAATAGCAAAACAACAACAACTTGCCACAAAATACAAGACTCGTACATTTATATCAACTGTCATCGTTGACAGTACTACTAATGAACATGAAAACCAAAGAACAAAACATGAACCCGCTTATTCATCTTGTTTATGAATATTTCTCCTAGAATACAACTTGCAGTTCGTGTGTATGACACTGAACTAATACTGTCGTTGAGCTAGAGATACAGCAATTAACAGAACAAGTCTTATTACGTTAAAAACCGGAATTTTAGAAAAATCTTCATTTAAAAAGAAAAACAGATTTCATTTTATGCTAAAGTTGGGAAAAACGAAAAATATCTATTTAGGTTTTCTTTACCCAGACACAAGTATGGAACTTTCTTATATTTTATTCAGTCAAAGTTATCGGTATTTTTACCCAGCCCAGTGTGAGCATATATCTAAGGAACACTGGACAACAGGGATGCCACGTGGTGTAAATACATATCTAAAAGACAGTTGATAACAGGCATACTACGTAGTGTAAACACATATCTAAGAGACGCTTGACAACAGAGATATCACGTAACGTAAACACATATCTAAAAGACACTTAAAAACAGAGATGCCACGTAGTGTAAACACATATTTAAGAGACACTTGACAACAGGGATACTACGTAGTGTAAACACATATTCAAGAGACTCTTGACAACAGGGATACTACGTAGTGTAAACACATTTCTAAGAGACACTAGAACACAGGCAGGTATATTATGTAGTGTAAACACATATCTAAAATACACTAGATCACAGGGATGCCACATAGTGTAAACACATATCTAAGAGACACAGGATCACATGAATACCACGTAGTGTAAACACATATATAAGAGACGCTGGATCACAGGGATGCCACGTAGTGTAAACACATATCTAAGAGACTCTGGATCACAGAGATGCCACGTAGTGTAAACACATATCTAAGAGACACTAGAACACAGGGATGCCACGAAGTGTAAATACAGATCTAAGAGACACTGGATCACAGGGATGCCACGTAGTGTAACGAGTGATGTTACAATTTAATTTGTACTCACACTCTTAGCTCTAAGTTCTATAATAGTAGTGAATTGCTGAATTACAAATACATAAGTGATCCAAAGTTATAATAAGTTGTCTTACCTCAATTGGAACGTTTTCTTACGTTTCGTTCTGCTTCATTGAATTCAATTAAATATAATGATCTTAGGGTGTATGGCTTGCGATATCATTGTGTTGACTCAATAGCTGGTTATATTCTGATCTTAGGGTGTATGGCTTGCGATATCATTGTGTTGACTCAATAGCTGGTTATATTCTGATCTTAGGGTGTATGGCTTGCGATATCATTGTGTTGACTCAATAGCTGGTTAGAGAACAGGGAGTGTGTGCATGTAATTTTATAATACTTATCGCATGCGAGAAACTTAAATTAAATACAGTGTGAAAGGAGTAACTGTAGAGGAAGTAACAAAAGCATTTCACTATACTACATAAAAATTAAGCTATTTTATAAATACTATAACAAGTAGTAATAATCTCAGTCGTTGTTCGATTAACAGGTAGACAGAAGTCTCCATTATAAAAATAGGATCCACAGCATCACATTGTTCTTCCATTATCATTTAATAATATTTTGCGATGTGATATATTTGTCTACATTCAGTTTAGTTTGTTTGTTTTAATGGGTGGTAGAATGCCGGAAAACCCACTTTTCACACACATATATGTATCTATGGTGCTCACAGGTACACTAAAAGCCTTCAGATAAAAATAGCATTTATAATAACTACTATGGCAGAAAATGTAAGGTAAAATTATACTTATTTCTCGTTTGGAGAAAACGAACTTGTTACAATGTAAGACTATGTGTAAAAATAAATCATATTTGTTGCTATAAAGCAAGATAATATTTTACAGGTACAGGCAAAATAAGTGCACCACACAGTGATCATCACTACTCACTAAATATTAAGCTAGAAGCAAATCTGATGAAGTTCTCTAAAGGTTCTGATATAAACTGAGAGAACTACTCATTATATACATACTTTAATCCTCCCAGAATGCACTTGTTACCTTGTGTCTTTCGGTCGTCTCATAAGTTAAAATAGGGAAAACACTGTCTTCGGATACTCTTAAAGTTATGTCACTAGAGAACACACTAGAGCAAAATTAAGGAATTCTCCAGTGACATCTCTCATGGGAAAGTGCAATAAGACCAAAATGTAATGACTCTTGAAAATATGTGTGTAGCACTAACGTAAAATCATAGCATATCATAGATTGCTTAACTATATGTGATGAACACAATATGATAGCAAAATGTATATATGTGAAAATGTTCGAACATTTTTCCAAATAGGAACCATTTGTCTTTTAAAGCTAAAACAAATAAAGAAAATGTGATATTTTCAAAATAGTCTGCCAATTTCTTTTATCTTCAAAAATTCTGTACAAACTTTGTGCATCTATATCATCTTATTCATGCACCTGACAAACTTGCTTCACAGCATTACATTCCTACAGGACAGGCAAGTAAATATAACACCCATTGACAAAATAGGCATTCCTGGTGGTCAAGATACTCGACTCGCAATCATGTCGCCGAACGTGCTCACTTCTTAACCCGTGGGGACGTTATAATGATATAGTCACTCAAACTACTTGTTAGTAAAGAGTAGCTCAATAGTTGGTACTGAGTGGTGCCTTCCATCTAGCCTATCACTTCAAAATTAGGGACAGGCAGCGCAGATTGCATTCGAGTAACTTTGCACGAAATTCAGGAAAACAAACATTTCCAAACTCTGCATCTTTCTGTGCAACATAGTTTCCATCACAAGAGGCTCTATCATAAGCCTGTCATATTCAAAGCAATCCACTCCACCCTGTTGCTTTCCATAATTCGTATAGTTTATGAGAATGATGATCTCCCATCGCTAGATGCAACAGTCCAATTACACAGAAATCCACAGGCGCTGCAGCCGGTGACTCAACTGGAATGTTTTCATATTGACTAGCGTGATTTTCCACTTTCATTCTTCAACTGATTGAAGTATAAGACAGTTAAATAAAGGTATGATTAGAAGGCTTATCTTGGTGGACACATAACCTATTGGCCTTGCTTCCTGACGGAGATCCTTCTTTATTGTATTGCGTACTGTTAACTGGAGTGAATTTTACCATTAACCTTTGTGTTTGTGGATTCCAGCCTGTTACAAGATACCACACTTTGTTTACCAGGGTTGGAATATGACCTGTTGCGGGTCTATTTCATTATGGTCCTGGGAACCAAGTTGATTCATTATCCTTGTTTTCAAATGCCATTACGTACAAAACACACCCCTGAATATTCTGATATTATCTGATGTATGAATATTTAGCATCATAAAAGGCTGTTACATACCCTTTCTAAAAGCAATCTGTTTTTGCTAGCACAAAACAACGTCAAAATGTAGTTCTGATACATACCGTTCCACCGCGACTTTATCTGAGCTGTGGTTATCACTGAACTTGTTAATTTGCATATACGAAGTCGTTTTAATATAATTGCTTAACGTTCTGTATAAGGCAATCTTGTGGGGCGTTACTGCATCAGTCCCACTAGTGTGTTACTAACAGCAACTTACACAAATAAAAGTAACGTTAAGAAAAAAATAACCAAACAGCATGCTTATAAGACTCTTCAATCTGCATACTTGAATGTATCACATAAAGTAACAGTTAAACTCCTGGGTACATGTAATGATTCATACTTGGAAGTGGGTTTTATTTTCAACATACAATTTCACTGATTTGTAAATAGTTCATTCCATTCCAACTAATCACATACTTTATTAAAATTACCAAAAACATTGATTAACACCATGTTTTTCCTCTATACAGTGTAAACTTTCATGTTACTTTCATCTTTCTTTTGAGTGAAAAGTTCACTAGCTTGTAAATATTTCAAATTTCAAAAGTAAAAATATTCTCTCAGCAACATAAATGAAATACTGTTTGTTTTGTTTTCAGCACAAAGTACAAAACGTGCTAACTTCTGTTTTTATCGCAAGGCTACACGATAGGCTATATGCCCTCTGTCCACTGCAGGGAACCGAACCCCGGAGTTTAACGTTATAAGTCTTTGAACATACAGATATCAAGTATGCTACATTTTCCTAACGTGTGGTACAAGTTGTGCCTTTTATTTCATGTATCTACCAAGAATATCCCTGAACGAAGTAATAGTCACTCGGTGTGTCAGCAGTAGGTTTACGGACTCAGTCGCTAAACTCCAGGGTTCGATTCCACGCGGTCAGTAGAGGGCATATAGCCCATCATGTAGCGCTGCGCTAAAAAGCGAACAAAGCAAGGAATTAAAATCTGCAGAAGCGTGCAATACCACATCATATAACATATATATATATATATATATTGCATATTATTATATATGCTTAAGTATTTTAAGTTACCCAATGACTCATATATATGACTATGGCAGCCTCAGCCACTACGCCACCTATGTTTCCATGGCCATACCTCCCATCACAATAACGCCATCTATGAGCTGAGAAACTCAAGTTTTTCTTTCGGCATCAAGAAATAAATAATTATAGAAAAAATTCATCCCAAACTAAAAATAAATTAATCCTACCTGTATTACATTTCATTATATAATACGTCAGAACATACTCACTCTGATACAGGCTAAGGGCAATATTGGGCTACAGCTACCAATAGCTGAACACTAATCATGTCGTATCGTTAAAATACGGATCGATTCAACCAGTACGGAAAATAAATAAAGGTGACATCCAGCGATGCAAGGACTTTTTTTTTATCACAGCTTGGTATAACGATCAATAGTAGAAATACACGTGGAAGTCACGTACAGATATAACTTTTATCCAAATGATACTTAAATGTTACACGTTCATAAACAATGAACAAATACCTTATTAAGAAAATCCACCTGAGTGCCTGGAAAGCAGAGTAGTTTCAATATTTTGGCACATTAGAAATATTTTTTACTCATTCCATTTGTAAATATGGCTTGGTGGTGATGGCGGGTCGTGAGTTCGAATCCCGTCACCGAACATGCTCTCCTCTTACAGCCGTTATAAGGTGACGGTGGGTGGTAATGATTAGCTACCTTCCCTCTAGTTTTAAATTAGGGACGGCTAGCGCAGAGAGACCTCGAGTAACTTTGCGCGGAATTGCAGGAACAAACAAGTTAACTGTAAATGCTCTAAGCATTAGATTTAATAAAATTGGCTGTACTATAACCAAGAGGCTATTATATGACGTATTGCGTGCATAATACCATTAAATACCACTTGATGTCTCAGAAGTAAGGGTGATGACCCTTTCAACAAGAAATGTTCCTGAATTCTTAACAATCACTTCCACTAATGTAAACAGTTCCTGAATTCTTAACAATCACTTCCACTAATGTAAACAGTTAATGTTCCTGAATTCTTAACAATCACTTCCACTAATGTAAACAGTTAATGTTCCTGAATTCTTAACAATCACTTCCACTAATGTAAACAGTTAATGTTCCTGAATTCTTAACAATCACTTCCACTAATGTAAACAGTTAATGTTCCTGAATTCTTAACAATCACTTCCACTAATGTAAACAGTTAATGTTCTAAGCATTATATTTATTAACATCTGCTGGCTGACTGTACTCGAAACGAGCTTTATTAACAGCTGCTGGCTGACTGTACTCGAAACGAGCTTTATTAACATCTGCTGGTTGACTATACTCGAAACGAGCAACTGTTCTTACCTTCTTTGTGTAAAAAAAAAGAGTTATCTGCACTCTGTCCACCGCGGGGAATCGAACTCTGGATTTTAGCGTACTAAATCCGCTGACCCACCAAAGGACACGATCATCCATCACGAAATGTTTGATAAACATATCGACATGAAATTCTACTCGATAGATCTGTGATCATGGAATACCACTTCGAATTTTCAATCAACTGACTGTAATCATTCCTTATTTGGCATTTCCCCAGTAGGAGAGCGGCAAGATTACGGATTTACAGCGCTAAAATCTAGGGTTCGATTCCCAGCGGTGATCATAGCATATAGCACAATGCGGCTTTGCTCTAAAGTAAACAACTTTTCCTGATATGGCAACCATTCTAAGACTCAACAGTGAGAGTGGGAACATTTGGAGCTGTTCATCCTTCCAGCTAACAAAACTTCAAACAAATTCAAATAACATTCTCAAACATACCCCCACGTAAAGTTTACCTAATCAGTTTATTGTTTGTACTCCATACAAAAGTTTATCTAATCAGAGTATTGTTTGTACTCCATATAAAGTTTAACTAATCAGTTTATTGTTTGTAGTCCACATAAAGTTTACCTAATCAGTTTATTGTTTGTACTCCATATAAAGTTTATCTTATCAGAGTATTGTTTGTACTCTATATAAAGTTTATCTAATTAGTGTATTGTCTGTACTCCATATAAAGTTTATCTAACCAGTGTATTGTTTGTACTCCATATAAAGTTTATCTAACCAGTGTATTGTTTGTACTCCATATAAAGTTTATCTAATCAGTGTGTTGTTTGTGCTCCATATAAAGTTTATCTAACCAGTGTATTGTTTGTACTCCATATAAAGTTTATCTAACCAGTTTATTGTTTATGGTAGTGAGTAGTTTAGCCTTTAACAAATGTTTATATCGACCTGCTAGTTTTTATTAGTTAAGAATCCTGCATATCTCGGGTAAATAAAGATCAAATGTTCTATTCCAACTACATGGTCGTAATTTTTCCTCTATTTTAACGTCCTACAAAAATCTAAATGTAAGCGATGTACTAACAGTGTAGATGATTGTAAAGTTTACAGCAAATATTAACACGTGAGAGACGCGTGCCTCAACTTTAATTAAAAATACACAATGCAAAGAAGACAGCTCATACTCAAAGTTAAACAATGAGTCAAATTCTCTGACGCCACTATGTTTGTCTAATATTTTAACAAACTTTGAACTGGTTTTCTTGTTCGTGTGTTCCTAATTAAAGTTAAATAACTTTTTTATGTTTATCATGTATTAGAGAATTAAAATACTATGATAGTCTAAGAAACGATGATTTTTTTTTCACAGAAATGAGTGCAAATTAAAATTCTTATTTTACAATTTAAGAAATTTTATTGTGGTTTGGTGGACTACTATTTTTTATGTAACGATTCGTGAATGTTTTGCAAAATCTCACTTTAGTTCGTTTGTTGTTAAGCACAAAACTACACACCGTGTATGTAGCAAACAATTTTTAGCGTTATAATCCCTCAGACTTACCGCTGATCCACTAGAGGGCGTTTGTTGTTAAGCACAAAACTACACACCGTGTATGTAGCAAACAATTTTTAGCGTTATAATCCCTCAGACTTACCGCTGATCCACTAGAGGGCGTTTGTTGTTAAGCACAAAACTACACACCGTGTATGTAGCAAACAATTTTTAGCGTTATAATTCCTCAGACTTACCGCTGATCCACTAGAGGGCGTTTGTTGTTAAGCACAAAACTACACACCGTGTATGTAGCAAACAATTTTTAGCGTTATAATCCCTCAGACTTACCGCTGATCCACTAGAGGGCGTTTGTTGTTAAGCACAAAACTACACACCGTGTATGTAGCAAACAATTTTTAGCGTTATAATCCCTCAGACTTACCACTGATCCACTAGAGGGCGTTTGTTTTAAGTATTCGAGCAAAGCTACACGAGGTCTATTTGCGCTACCATCTTTATTTTTGAACTGGTAGACTAGGGGGAAAGAGACTATCCAATAACAACTCATAGATTACTCTAATAGAATAGTTGATTGGGCTGTCACTCTAACAACGTAATCCTGGGGTTAGATTACCCACATCAGACAGCTCAGTGTAGCTTTGCTCTAAAAAAACTGCTCCCACAGTGCGGAGTGTGTTTCTGCACCGAGAAGATGCGAACCATAGACCGTGGGATTCACAGTCTATTCACTAGGCCACAAAAGGCCTCTTATCTTAATTCACGTCTTGATGAAAACACTGACTAACATTCAAAAGGCTCACAATCATAAGTGACTTTCAATAATGAATACCCCCAGGGGCTCAGCGGTAAGTTCAAGGGCTCATACCGCCAGAAATCAGGTTTCGATACTTGCCCTGAACACAGCATGGATAGCCGCTTGTGTAACTTTAGGCTTAACAACAAACGAAAGTTGGTAAATATATAAATGTTTTGAAAGAAATAACTCGAGTTCTTGTTTGTTTGTAATTAAACACAAAGCAACACAATGGGCTATCTGTGCTCTGCCCACCACGATTCTAGTCCGAAGACATACCACTGTGCCATTGGGGGGGGGGGCGAGTTCTATGGAAGCACCAGTTACAAATGAGTATTTGATTAATTATCTTATAACAGGGCCCGGCATGGCCTGGTGGATAAAACGCTGGACTCGCAATCTGAGGGTCGCGGGTTCGAATCCTAGTCCCACCAAACAGTTCCTTTAAAGAGGGAAGGCTATCAAGTGGGTTGCATCCTTGACGTAAGAAACAGCTTTAGAAACGATGACAGAGCAAGATCTGTCATAGGTTCGACGGTCCGCCAGGACTATGGGGAAAAAAAATCTTATAACAATAATAACATTTTTATTAATAATAGAATAAATACGAACAAGTTTGAGAAGTTTTTTATGTAATCAATAAAAACAAAAACTAATATTTGATGATTAAAAGAACGATATAATTCAGTATAAGTAGTTTGTTTTAACGTAAAGTCACATTGGGTTATATACTGTGTCCACCACGAGGAATCGAACTGCGGATCTTAGCATTGTAAAGCGTAAGTAATAGAAATAACACTTTTATCATCATCATTATGCACTATTTATACACAGAACAACATTGTATTGACTATAAGCAGGCATTAAACAATTAGTCATAAATAATATACATCTAAATTAAAAATCAGTAAAAGTTTAGTATTTAATCCCGAGCTATAAACTTGCATTTGATGTTTCTAAAACCTGTGGTTTCAACAGGTTAATGTATTTTATAATTATTATCCAGTTTGTAACGTCGTTGTTGTTTCGTAATTAAGTTTTGTTAATTTTAAAATAAATTATATGTATATATCGCACTAGCTAGTATTTATATGCCTCACGTGATCACAAACCAACGTCGACAATAAAAATGTCCGACCGGCTTTGGGTATCACCTTAAGCTGGTAGGTTTCGTCTATAGTGACTGCATTATATTATATTATAATAGCACTCATTATTTTTTTTTAATATTTTGTAAGTCTACGATTGTGTAGTACAGTTAAAGATCGTTAGACAATAAATTCTTAGAAAGCATTACTTTGTTTTTAAACGGTATCAGATTAAAGACATAGAAAAGAAATACGACCAACATCTGTATTTGTTGGTAAAAAACTTCTTGAGCCTAAGATCATCGTTATAAAATAAAAATATAAGCCTTCCGCTAGAGGATCAGCGGTAAATTTAATGACTAATAACGCTTAAGTCCGAGGTTCGATTCCCGATGATGACCAAATAATGTAAGCCAAAATATTGGAAAACTATGTATATTATGAGAATATCAACCCTATATTACTTAATGCTGAAAACCGGAGAAATCAAATCTGATATTAATATTTCATAAGCTTTTCACTAAAGATTTCCATAAGTCTGATAAATGTACTTATAGGAAAATATTGCAAATATATGTGTACAGAACTGAATATTTAGGCAAAAGAAAAGTACATATAGATCAACGTACGTATATTCATACTATACAATAAAATTTAATGATGCTAATAACTTGTAACCTGACTCTAAGAAGGAAAATCAGGAGTTGGATGATGTAAATAGAAAACAGAGATAAGTGAATTAAGATACGTCGATAAAACGGCCACCACTATTTAACATCAGTTACGACCGTTCTGTCAGTTAGAATGAATTATAAGCAATAATTGTTCACGTGATCCTGTGCATAAAAAACGCATTAGAGAAAAGGCGCGGTTGTGAATGATCAAAGCGCGACTTCACTTTTTTTTGTTGTTGTTGTTTTTGAACAACTTTGATCTAAGGTAAAAGTTGTAATTTTTGTATGGTCACAAAGTAGAACTTTCAGGGAGTTTCACTTTGTTCATTTCAAACAATGCGGAATTATATACATAAAAGAAACACACGTTAGGTTTGCTGATTGGTATAACGTGCGATTGCTTTCATATTGTTACGATAGCGGAAGTCACGCGATGCTGGGATCATGCGCGCTGGAGTTTCTAGAAGGATCATGAATATTCATGACAACTCTAGTTTGTTCGAGGCGCCCTCTTTTTTAGTATATAAGCCTGGCGAGAAAAACCAGGGCAGATAGATTGAAGAGATAGATAATTGAGTCAAACGAACAATAGGCGTCGTAAGTAAAGTGCGTGAATCGCTACGATTTATAGCGTGTGTTATAGAGGTTGTTAAGTTTAAACTGACTGTTGAAATTCGGTGTATTACAAAGTTGTATCGAGAAAGAATAAACTAGTTTTAATAAAAAAAAAGGACTTGTATCGCTGAAGTTCCTCAGAAAGAACTTATACCGGAAATTAACAAACGACCAGATACATAACAATATGAATGGCTTAAGGTAAAACTGTCTCCTCTCACCCCACTTGTGTAGCCTTCTTACCACACACCCATATAGCGTAATGCAGCTAAAGGTCCGTAGCGGATATCACGTCACTGCCCAACGTTAATTTGTGCTATTGTTTTAGACAATGCCTAGCTTCCACCAGACGCATGGCCTTCTCGAACCCTGCCAGGGATATTTAAATCATCAGTTCTAAACACAGCATTCACTTTGAATTGAAGTTGGTATGAGTTAGAGGAGACAATTTTACCCCATCTTTGGTTCGAACCCCAAAAACTGCATTTTTTTCAATATCTAGAATGTTTTGTGTTCAATCTTTGTTTTAGTTATATATATTACATTTATAACAAAAGGTGATTTTTCAATACATTCATTTTGATTAATAAAAATCTCGTACAAAGTTACAACAGTCGTCTTATCTTACTTTAATTTGTGCATATGCGGAACAATAAATAGCATAGACAAACAAACATATTATTTCACGATTCTTCGTTTTACAAAAGACATTGTTGAGCAACTGAACACATTTTTTCATTGTTGTTTTTAAACGCCTACCGTCGAAAGCGTTTAAAAATTTCCCTTTTGACGTACTCATGGAGTCATGGGGTCATACAAAACTTCCCCAATGTGAAAATACAAATATTGTGTAACGATTATCGGAGATTGAGTTGGTGCTGCCATCTATTGTTTTTTCTTAATTTTTTTCAACACTCAAACTTTTCCTAATGGTTTGGAATTGTTCTTGCTGTCTTTCACGAGGTAAATCGTGGTGTCAGACAATAGTATGTACAACTGACGATGAATAAAATAATTACGTAAGTACCATGTGACCTAAAACATTGTTCTTAATGTTGAAGTATCCATACAGTTCTTTACAATGTAGAGCAAACTTTCAGTAATCTTAGTCTACATCTAAGTTTAATTCAAAGAGTAGAACGTAAACATATATATATAAATGCTATAAGAGGTTATTCTAAACAAGAACTGTTCTACATTTTTCTTTTGGCTACGTACTTTTATTCCTGAGATTTTTATTTAAACATTGAGGCTATGGTATTTGTCTGAACATCATTACGTATGCTTAATAACGAAACTTCCTTTTTTCGCTATTAATTATAGAAAATACGTATTAAAACTAAGTACAATAAAAACTTTTATTTGGTGATACCACCGAATAGCTCTCACATAGGTAGTTATAAAACTGTATTTGTATATACGATAAGCTGTATGTGATCTCCTCATCGCGGATATCGAACCTGGATTTGTATTGCTATAAGCCCTCAGACTTACTGCTAAATTGCTTGTGGTTATGAAATCAGTTGACCATTATTACGAAGGTAACTTTGGATTGTTTACTTTGTTTATATAATGTTTAAAATTTTATTGTTTCTTTATAGCACTAAACGTTTTTCACTAACGTATTGTTTCAAACCTAGCATTCTGTTCATTATTATTTCAAACCTATCATTCTGTTCATTATTGTTTCAAACCTAACATTCTGTTCATTATTGTTTCAAACTTAGCATTCTGTTCATTATTATTTCAAACCTAACATTCTGTTCATTATTGTTTCAAACCTATCATTCTGTTCATTATTGTTTCAAACCTAGCATTCTGTTCACTATTGTTTCAAACCTAGCATTCTGTTCATTATTATTTCAAACTTAGCATTCTGTTCATTATTATTTCAAACCTAACATTCTGTTCATTATTATTTCAAACCTATCATTCTGTTCATTATTGTTTCAAACCTAGCATTCTGTTCATTATTATTTCAAACTTAGCATTCTGTTCATTATTGTTTCAAACCTAACATTCTGTTCATTATTGTTTGAAACCTATCATTCTGTTCATTATTGTTTCACACCAAGCATTCTGTTCATTATCTTCTAAAACAGTTTATTTTCATAAACACAACTGTAATTAGCTAGTGTGAAATTTGTTAATTTCTGTATTCACACATTATACCGTTGTCAGCAATGTAAAGTTGACTTCCCAAACCTTATGCTCTAAAAATGTTCACGATTGGTTTAATTTTGTTTCTGTGCGATAGAACAATCCAATTTTTCATTAGATTTTTGTTATTTTAGACAGCCTGAACAAAAATGCACTGAAGCGAAAATAAGTCGCGCGTATACTTCAAGCAATAACCGGCCGCCAATACCTATTCTGTAAAACTAGGTATAGAGAGAGTTAAGAAGGTTTACTAGAGTAAAATTGTACAATTATTAAAAAACATGAAGTGCCATTAAAGGTAACGTAATTCTGTAATCGCTCTATATCAACCTTTCTCGTGAAGCGTTCTAATATAGATTGTTTGTTTGTTTTGAATTTCGTGCAAAGCTACACGAGAGATATCTGCGCTAGCCGTCCCTAATTTAGCAGTGTAAGACTAGAGGGAAGGCAGTTAGTCATCACCACCCGCCGCTAGCTCTTCGGCTACTCTTTTACCAACGAATAGTGGGATTGACCGTCACATTATAACGTCCCCACGACTGAAAGGGCGAGCATGTTTGGTGGGACGGGGATCCGAGCCATCTAAGATATAAAAGATAAAAATAACGCAAGGGACATTTAAAGGCATTTATAAAATAACTAAGTGCGACGCCAAGATTGGAAACCAAGCCAACTCCACAATACACTAAAGTTAAGCTGCTTTGATAAACTGTTTTAGCGAGGGTATCCAACCCTAATTTTTAATGTTATAAGCCATGAATCTTACCACTGAGCCACTGCGAGTCCGATCTGAAAGGACAGAATCACTAATGGTTTGTGTACTCTAACTTTTCATTTCCTCGTGGACCATTAGAGATTGTTTCTCACCACTCTGATAAAACAAATGTGTCACAGTTACCCTTTGTTTCATGTCACATACTGCCTTGTGGACTATTAGAGATTGTTTTTCACCTCTCTGATAACAAAAATGTGTCACAGTTACCCTCTAATAGTCCACAAGGCAGTATGTGACATGAAACAAAAACTGTGACACATTTGTTTTATCAGAGTGGTGAGAAACAATCTCTAATAGTCCACACGGCAGTATGTGACACGAAACAAAGGGTAACTGTGATACATTTGTTTTATCAGAGTGGTGAGAAACAATCTCTAATAAAACAAATGTGTCTATGTGACATGAAACAAAGGGTAACTGTCTGCCTTGTGGACTATTAGAGATTGTTTTTCACCTCTCTGATAAAACAAATGTGTCACAGTTACCCTTTGTTTCATGTCACATACTGCCTTGTGGACTATTAGAGATTGTTTTTCACCTCTCTAATAAAACAAATGTGTCACAATTACCCTTTGTTTCATGTCACATACTCTACTAAAATATAACTGAGACAGAATGTTTTATGGTGAATATTTGTTCTTGAGCTCAAACTGTATTAAAACATAAACCCAAACAAGGAAATTGCTGCAACTGTGAGTATTGGCTCCTTAGAACAAACTGTATTAATACATAAACTCAAATAAAAGAAATAGTGTTACGATGGGTATTTGTTCATTAATACAGTGTATTAAAACATAAACGCAAATAAAGAAATTAATGTGTTGATTCATTAACACAGTGTATTAAAACATAAACTCAAATAAAGAAATTAGTGTTACGATGGGTATTTGTTCGTTAATACAGTGTATTAAAACATAAACCAAAATAAAGATATTAGTGTTACGATGGGTATTTGTTCATTAACACAATGTATTAAAACATAAACCCAAATAAAGATATTAGTGTTACGATGGGTATTTGTTCCTTAACACAATGTATTAAAACATAAACCCTATGAAATATATGAAATAAAATGGAAGGTTACGTAGCAACCAAGCAAATCAAAATGCACACCCAGAAGAACACGTTCACTCGTTACTACACCTTAAATAGTCAGTTACGTGCTGTCTTCATAAGTAGATTATTGTACTGTTGTTACTCCAGACATACGGTATATGTTAAAATTAGGCTACATTTAATATACTAAGGACACTCCTTTTCAAACTGAATCAAGTTTTCAGTTAAGTGGACATCTCCGCTAGATGGAGCATTACAATCCGTAAAGATACTGAAAAAAAAATTGAGTTTGGGTTTAGTAAATAATTAGCACTCAGTTTAGAACGATTAAAATAGAATCTCCTTAAAAATTATTTGCTAAGCGTGAGAAATGTAAAAATAGGGACATATCTAACTAGTGATTTCGGAACAATTAACCTAAAGACATCTAAGCTAAGAATATGAAAATTAAGATGTATACATTTATCACTGAAGAGAAAAATGTAGTAATTTTGGGTTTGTTAACCCGTGTAACATTTTGACAAAATGGTTATGTATGTATATAAATATAAGTTTCTGCTTAATAAGCCTCAAACGTTGTAGTATTCTTGTGTACACTGATTTCCTATAAATAAGTATAATAACCGTTCTAATAAGAGGTTCAACAGAAAATGTATTATGGAGTTTGGTTTCTGAAAGAACAAAATAGATAAACACTACACTAATGTTTTAATGAGCGTTATTCATATCAGATGCAAACTTATTCAAAGTTGGACATGGAGATACTCCCAGAATGCACTGTCATCCACGTCATCCAGTCCTTCCCATTTATAAATAAGTGGACAATGGACTTTTCCATACCTCCACATTTTCACATAACTGAAACGGCCAGAAAACCTGTTGCATCAAGTCTTAAAGAATATTCACAGTGACACCAACCATGGAAATATCTTAAAATACCAAAAATGTTGGCAATGCGTCACTGTGTCAAAAATAATTAATATTAACTTTCAATCAAATCTAGCTACCTTCTTAGATCCATATTTAAAATTAACTTTGTAACGAGTATAGCTCATTAAATGTACTTTTCTTACGTCTTTACATACAGAGATTAAAATGAACTGTTTTATCATTTGGCTACTCTCGCTTTAACGATACTTTCGACCGTAATCCCAATAATGTCTCATGATATTCGGCCAGCTGAGGAGATTTCGATTAGTCCTAAGTCTGTATAGTAAGCTAACAATGCAAAATAATCTCTATAATAAAAATATGAATATAATAATAGCAAAGTAAATATAATAACCACCCTAACTAATATCGTTAATAACAGTAGTATTAAAGAAAGAATAGAGCATCCCTCGCTTACGGAACGCATAAACACTTTTTGTTAGCTTCGAGTACTGTCATATATTTAATTAACACAGTCAACATAGTGCAATATGTATATACACATGTCTTGGCTACAAATCTCTAAGCAATTGAAAGTGTTACCCCTTTCTACCCTAAAAATGTATAGCACTTCTTCAAATACATCAAATTGAGCAATAATATAAAATATCAAAATAGTATTTATCAATCAGTTGTATATCGGATTTATAAGTAGCGTTGGTAGACAAAAACATCTAAGTAGCTTCAGTTCTTACAGGTCAAATCAAGTGATCATGAAACACAAAAATGTTTAATGGGCTTACAGTTGGAAGTGCACTGGTAAAGCTAGTGATTTAGATGTAGCCAAATTTTGATACTTAAGGAGTAAAGCTAGTCATTTAGATGTGGCCGAAGTTTGGTGCTTAAAGAGTAAAGCTAGTGATTTAGAGATGACCAAAGTTTGGTGCTTAAGGAGTAAAGCTAGTCATTTAGATGTGTCCAAAGTTTGATACTTAAGGAGTAAAGCTAGTCATTTAGATGTGGCCAAAGTTTGATGCTTAAGGAGTAAAGCTAGTCAGTTAGATGTGGGCAAAGTTTGGTGCTTAAGGGCTAAAATTATTTATTTAGAGATGACCAAAGTTTGGTACTTAAGGAGTAAAGTTAATCATTTAGAGGAGGCCAAGTTTGGTACTTAAAAGGCTTGGTATTGTAACATCTAGTAACACGACACATTTATTGCACATTACACATTAGGAACAAAGTGTTAAGGTTTGTAAATAATCTCATAGCTTTAAATTAACCCTATAGTATAACCATAGTGAAGTGATATGTATGTGAATCAAGTGTTAATTCTCAGTCAGAGCTTATGTCATTTCTTGTTACACTTGCTCTTTCGATCATCTATGTAAAATTTAAGACGATTTTAAGACTTAAAATTTACAATTTTTTATTCCGTTTGTTTCTGAGTTCCAGAACTGTAGAAGTCATTTCTCAACTTCATCACTCAAATTGTCATTTCATAACAATTCATATTAATAACTGTGTGATATTTTGTGTCTGTCTTCCCTGAGTCCCTTGTCTTTAGTGTTAAAACGCGCTCTGCACTTTGGAGCCATAGGTGTGCTATAAGAGTGGTGGTCAAATCTCACTATTTGGTCAGACAAGTATTTTTGTTTGCTGGACATCGATAATTTTAGAGTGATAGACTAGATGGAAGGTAGCTAGCCAACATCGCCCACTGTCAACTCTTGGGCTACTCCTTACTAACGAATTGATTCTCACATTATCACTCTGACGACTGAAAGGATGGGCTTGTTCAGTAACGGATTTCGATCCCACAGCCCGCAGATTGCGAATCGAGCACCATAACTCTAAGACTATGCCAGGCCCTCAATCAAACAAGAGTAAACCAAAAGTTAGACAGTATGTACTATTGAACAATTTGCCTGGCTATATGCAAATTTCTGAAGGATTTTATGACAAAAATCCATTAATGATCTACTTAATTATAGGAGATTTGATTTTAATCTTGTCTGGTACTGAAACTTCCAGCTTAGCATATAAGATCGCCTAGCAACAGAAAGTATAAATATTCATATATCCATCTAGATTTGAGAAACTTAATTTAATACTCAATAAGTTTGTCTTGCTGAAGGCTCCTATTTGGCAGGGAAAACATTACTGCAATATTAAAAAAGTCTGGAAGGTTGCCAGTTGCGAAGGACAAAATTTTGGTTTAGTCAATTTTTAATTGTTAAACTATTCTCCTGGTAGAAGAAAAATACTGTAATTTGTCAGGTACAATGAATTTTTTAAAAGACTAACAAATCAAGTGTCGTTTTAAATTATTTAAGCCGTCTTCTGTCCGTAAGATTCATTGGTTGCCAAGATCCTCAAGCACGTATGACAGTTAAAAGTCCAGAGAAAACCCAATATAGTCTTAAACTACCATGGTTTCTTTACAAACCATCAAATGAAGGTATTGGTGCTACAAGTAAGGGTTAAAAACCCTCCTTTCTGTATTAGCAAGTTTCTTTTCTGTTTAACTGATGTTTTCTTGACAGCCAACTCAATAATGATTTGTATCATCTAAGTTTCTGCTATTGTATGTTCGTCATGCGAACGTTACCCTTTAAAACATTTAAAGCATATTCAAAAATACTCAAGATAAAGTCATTTTTAGTTCCAGTAATTATTCCTTTAATCTGTTTACGTGTAGCTTTAGGTAATACACAGAGCAACTCTTGATGTTCTTTAATTCTAAGTTTCGTGATGAATAAATGAAAAGAGATTGTGAGTACAACATATATAAACTGTATATTTATACATCCAACTAGATATAACATCAACTTTTTTCACACTACAGTGATAATAACTGTTAATATGATTTTGGAATTTGATTAACCTTGGGGCATCCAAACAATTCCAGATTGTAACAAGGAATTTTCAGCAGACTTATCAATATCTTGGCTTTTTTCTCTCTCTATCCCCTTTGTATAAAGGTGGTAAAGTTCTCTCTCAACAATCTAGCCACACTCCACAGGTAGGGATAGTTGACATTACCAGATTTCCATGGAATGAGATGAATGTGTCTAGTCACCCAATTATAATTACAACGATCAGCATCTGAAAGATATTTACTCGAAAATGGTTGTTTAAACAAAAACACGCATATATATATCAAGTGACTAAATATTTGAATGTTCTTTAATTATCCATGATCCATCTTTTAGATAAAATCCTTCTAGTTCTAGCACTGCAGAAGTCATAATAATATATGAGTATATATTCAGTTAAACAACAGTTTTAACTTACTTTGGTACAGACACTATAACTTTGTCTTCAGGAAAAAGACCAATCCTCAGACGGGCCTCTTCAGGCATTTGTGGTTTCAAATGGACGAGTAAGTAACCAAATGGTTGTATCATTGCATCTTGATAAGATTCTTCAAAATATTTGACATGTGATGGAAACATTTGTCTTGCTAAAACATTCAAACCGAAACAGTAAGTGTCCTACAGAACATTGTCTGAAAGAAGATATGAACAGTTTATAAATGTATTTCATACTTTCACAAGATGTGTGTATCCAAATTTTGCAGGTGTGTTTGCCACTGATCAATTCCTAATAGCATTAGTCAGTCTCAAAGATTTATTCAATATTAATATTCAAGAAAAGGATCTATAGAAAATGGATGGATAAACAATAAGTCATTCATTTATTATTTAATAGTTGTAGCAAATTGTATTAGTATAGATGTTAAAATATGCAAAATAATGGTTTTTAACACAACTAAATCTAGACAATGATGACGAAATCACATATGAAAATATAGTAAACTGTCACAGCATATTTTTAAAATCCTACAGACAATCATTAAAATGATGGTTTTAACATAATTAAATATAGTGGAAGTGTTGCATCCACCCTTGCAAAACTCATGTAAGATAAGACTATAAAGTATCATGTATAAAATGAAATATTATGTCAAGCCTTTTGTCAAGCTGTAGCATAAAGTCAAACTAATGAAAGTGTAAGTTTAATTATTGTATAATATTTAATACACATTTTATTGATGATGTAATCATATATTGAGACAAATTAAAAACAATTTGCTTTAATAACGTAAGGTATATCTAGAACACCATCCACCTTTGTAAAACATGAGATAAAACTATGAAAATATCATGTGTAAAATGAAATATTTTGTCTTCCATATTAAATAAGCACCAAAAATCTTTGAAACAATCACTTAATTTATTATTATTGAGTCAAACAGTACGTTTTGATTATTTCATGATATCATCTTTTTAGGGCGATTTAAGTATAAATGGTCAGGAAATGTGTGGACCTAATAAATTAGTGTTAGTCATTCCTTTTTCAGGGACATATATATATATAGTAGTCGAAGGTAAATGTGGTACGGTA
>NW_013670782.1:14989-16348 GCF_000517525.1 Limulus polyphemus | reverse complement strand
TAGCATCCTTTTTCTAGGACATATATATATATATAGTCAGGAAATGTGTGGACCTAATAAATTAGTGTTTAGCATCCTTTTTCAGGACATATATATATATATAGTCAGGAAATGTGTGGACCTAATAAATTAGTGTTTAGCATCCTTTTTCAGGACATATATATAGTCAGGAAATGTATAGAACTAATAAATTAGTGATAACCATCCTTTTTAGGACATATAAATGGTCAGAAAATGTGATTAACTAATAAATTAATAATAAGCGTCCATTTGCAGGATGATTTAAATATAACTGGTCAGAAAATGTGATTAACTAATAAATTAATAATAAGCGTCCATTTGCAGGATGATTTAAATATAAATGGTCAGAAAATGTGATTAACTAATAAATTAATAATAAGCGTCTATTTGCAGGATGATTTAAATATAAATGGTCAGGAAATGTAATTAACTAATGAATTAATGATTTACACCAACTGTATTAACTATAGTCATGTTGAGACATGTTGATCAAATTTGTGCTGGCTCCACTTTGTGGAACTATTAAATCATAACCACCTATCATGGCAGCCTAGCAACACATCCTCTTCATGGAACTATTACGTAATCGTAAGTCATGACTGCCTGTCATGGTGGCTTAGCAATGCGCCTTCTGATGACAATTTGAAAAACTATTATGTAATCTTCTCTGACATCATGGCGGTCTAGCAATACGTAATTGTCCGTCATGGCGGCATAGCATGTCATTAAAATGGTGTATACATAAATACAATTGAGATATGTGTTTAAACTTAATTGTCATGTACAGTCTTTCTTTAGATATAAGGTTCGAATTTCTACTTTAAAATCATCATTTGTTGTTTATAAATCTACTTGTACTTGCTGTCAGCAAGGTTATATTGGGTCTACTAAAAGTAAATTGTTAATGCAAGTGAAAGAACACGCTAACATAAGATCCCCTAGTGAAGTGTACTTGAACCTGCTCTAGTCCCAGAATGTTACGTTGTTCATTCTGATTGGTTTAAGATCATAGCATAGGCCAATGATGAACAAGAGTCTCCTTATAAGAGAGAATTTGCTCATTCACAAGCTGCTAATGAACTGCTTTTAATGTAAGCAACAGCTTGAATAACTGTATGTTAGAAGGTTTTGTAAATTATTACAGGCAGAAAACAGTACATTTATAGAAACTCAACATGTTGTGGTGTACAGAAAACGTATAGCTACCATATGTTGTCTTATATACCACTAAACATCTAAAAATATCTGAACACTTGTTTTCTTCTATATTAGCACCTGTTATCATACCATGAAATGTACTAAAAAAAGAACCTTCATATCTATCTGGAAAAATAGTAC
>NW_013670782.1:9509-14979 GCF_000517525.1 Limulus polyphemus | reverse complement strand
GGTTTGGTTATTATGGTGTAAGCTTTGTTGTTGATGTCGGTAGAAGTGGTGTCTCAGTAGCTGATCGGTGTGTGTTGTGTTGTGCATCAGTTCCTGTGGTTTGGTTATTATGGTGTAAGCTTTGTTGTTGATGTCGGTAGAAGTGGTGTCTCAGTAGCTGATCGGTGTGTGTTGTGTTGTGCATCAGTTCCTGTGGTTTGGTTATTATGGTGTAAGCTTTGTTGTTGATGTCGGGAGAAGTGGTGTCTCAGTAGCTGATCGGTGTGTGTTGTGTTGTGCATCAGTTCCTGTGGCTTGGTTATTATGGTGTACGTTGTAGATTCTTGTTTTAATTTCTTTGTATTTTGGATAACCTTTATAATTTGCCGGCGTGTTTTGTTTCTTACAATTACAACAGTAAGTTTTTGGTGTTTTTTCGGACAGGTTGAGTTGTGGTGATCTCCACCTTAGCCCACACATCGTGGGAGAGATTTACAGACTGCCGCAAGGTGTCCGTAACGTTGGCAATTAAAATATTTCGTCACGGCAACGGTTGGCGTTTCAGATTCCTCTACCTGACTCTGATACCAGCGAATAATAGCGCGTTAGATGTTAGACACTTGATATCCTGGGTTTCTTATATACTAGATTCTGGATATCCTGGGTTTCTTAGATATTACACACTGGAAATCCTGTGTTTCTTAGCTAGTAGACTCTGTACAATCTGTGTTTCTTAGATACTAGAGTCTGGATATCCCGTGTTTCTTAGATATTAGACTCTGGATATCCTGGGTTTTTTATATATTAGACTTTGAATATTCTGGGTTTCTTAGATATTAGATTCTGTATATCATGTGTTTCTTAGATATTAGACTCTGGATATTCTGGATTTCTTAGATATTAGACTCTGGATATCCTGGGTTAGATATTAGACTCTGGATATCCTGGGTTAGATATTAGACTTTGTATATTCTGAGTTTCTTAGATATTAGGATATCCAGAGTCTAATATCTAAGAAACACGAGACATTCAGAGTCTAATATCTAAGAAACACGGGACATTCAGAGTCTAATATCTATGAAACCCAGGAAATCCAGAATATAATATCTAAGAAATCCAGGATATCCAGTGTATTATCTATCTGCCGCTGGCTTTCTTTGCCAGACTTGTATATACTAAAAAAGAGGGCATCTAGATCACGCTCGAGCTGGCGGGCACATTCATGATCCTTCGAGAAACTCCAGCGCGCATGCTCCCAGCGTCGCGTGACTTCCGCTGCCGTAACAATACATACATCCATAAAATGTGCCCGTATTTGTTAGATGCTACATTACGAGATGACTACAGCGTTGATAACAGGAGCGGCTGGCTATATTGGCAGTCACATCACTGTCGCAGTGTTGGATGCTGGGTATAATGTTGTAGCCGTTGACAACTGTGTCAATGCTATCTCAGGTAAGATAACTTCGTTACAATAGTTTCTGCTAGTGTGTTTTTGTGGGTGCGCGCGTGAGTAGAAATTTTATTGTTTCACAAAACTGCCGATAGTTGTCAAAGAAAAATAAAAAGATAATTGGACTTCGATAAAATTTGTGTACAGAAATAAGCTAAACATTTTAAGTTTACGTATTATTTTGAACTGACGTCATAGAAGTTTAAAAAGAAATCGAAAAGATCAGATTTGAACAACTGTACTGTTTCATTTTGTACAATGTCTACACCGATTTGAACTGGGGGAGTAAAAAAATTCGTTTTTTTGTATTTTTACAATTTAGTAATCTAGTGTACTTCCAAATCTAAAAGAGATATTTGCTTTTATCATCGTAAGGGATATCTTTTTACTGTTTATTCGAATTTCTACTTCGTAATTTAACAAAAGGTGAAAAGGTTTGAATTTCGCGCAAAGCTACACGAGGGCTATCTGTGCTAGCCGACCCTAATTTAGCAGTGTAAGACTAGAGGGAAGGCAGCTAGTCATCATCACCCACTGCCAACTCTTGGGCTACTCTTTTACCAACGAATAATGAGATTGACCGTCACATTATAACGCCCCCACGGCTGAAAGGGCGAGCATGTTTGGTGTGACGGGGATTCGAACCTGCGACCCTCAGATTACGAGTCGAGTGCCCTAACCACCTGGCCATGCCGGGCCACCGTGCAAAGCTAAACGAGGGCAATCTGTGCTGGTCATTACTAATTTAGCAGAGGGAAGGCAGCTATTAAACCTACCGCTAACACGACTACTCTTTTACCAACGAATAATGGGATTAACCGTCACATTGTAACGCCCACACGGCTGAAAGAGCGCGCATGTTAATGCTGCCACCACCATGCTTGACATTTGGGATGGTGTTGACTGGGTGATGTACTGTGTTGGGCTTGCACCAGACGTAATGCCTTGAATTTAGTCCAATAAGCTCAATTTTTGTCTCGTCTGACCACAAAACCTTCTGCGCATGTCTGCAGTATCATTTATATACTTTGTCGCAAACTCCATAAGAGATTTAAGATGATTCTTTTTGAGTAAAGGCTTCTTTATTGCCACTCGCCCATACAGGTCAGTTTTGTGTAGGGACCAGGATATTGCTTCATCTCAGACATGGAACTTTGCAAGTTTTTCAAAGTCACTGTTGGCTTCACAGTGGCATCCATAACCAGTTTACTGCTTGCCTGGCTGCTTAGTTTGGAAGGGCAGCCTGATCTGGGTAGTGACTGGGTGGTATAAATCAGCGAGTTTGAAAATTTCTTCTAACCTTCTCATGATCTGTGCTTCTCTACCACTTTATCCCTGACTTGTTTGGAAAACTCCTTGGTCTTCATGCTTGATTTGTTGTATCACTATGTGAGTTGTGGCTTGAACAGATGCATTTACTCGAAAGTCAAGTTAAACCACTTTGATTGCACAGAGAGAGAGATACCATTGCACTAATTTTGTGACCTTTCAAATTAATATTTTACACTTGAACTGATTTAGGGTTGCCGTAGCAAAGAGGTCGAATACTTATGCAACTGACTATATTCCAAGTAGGTTGTGTAGATTCTGCGTATAAAGTTTCAATTGAAAGTTTCATGATTTCAAGCTCAGACGGCAACAAAACGTCGAAACTTTGAACTGGGGTGAATACTTTTGCAAGGCACTCTAAATGTGGAGGGAACCTATTCGGAGTATTTTACTCCTGAGGAAGGTGTCCCCCAGGGAGGGGGTAGTTAGTCCCCTGAAAGAGTTCTGTAATATCTTCGATTGGAGTCAATCTTGAATCAAATCACCTTCCAACCAATCTTGAATCAAATCAATTTGCAGCCAGTCTTGAGTCAAATTAATTTGCAGCCAATCTTGGTCAAATCCATTTGCACCCAATATTCAATCAAATCAATTTGCACCCAATCTTGAGTCAAATCAATCTGCAGCCAGTCTTGAATCAAATCAATTTGCAGCCAGTCTTGAATCAAATCAATTTGCAGCCAATCTTGAATAAAATCAATTTGCACCCAATCTTGAATCAAATATATCTTCTAAATATCGTCACATCAACTAAATTCCTTGGAACTATCTATGATTCTAAATAACTTGGAATAACTATATCACAGAAATAAAGAGCAAATTGTGTTAAAAACATAGGAGCTACATACGAAAACATTATCAAAATCTATAAACAATACATAAGACCAATCATAGAATATTCCTGTCCTGGATGAACAAGAATTGGTTTCAATTTCGCGCAAAGCTACACGAGGGCTATCTGCGCTAGCCGACCCTAATTTTGCAGTGTAAGGCTAGAGGGAAGACACCTAGTCATCACAACCCACCGCCAACTCTTGGGCTACTCTTTTTACCAATGAATAACGCCCCCACGGCTGAAAGAGCGAGCATGTTTGGTGGGACGGGAATTCGAACTCGTAGAAGAAACTTCACATCAAGAAACTTCAAACAATACAAAAGTCAATAATAACTACAGCTTGCAGGGTTCCTAAATATACAAATGTAACATTCATGCACAAAAACGCAAATATTAAACCCATCAAAGACAGACTCATAGATTGCTCGTTCCGATACTTTGATCAAAAGTTAATATAAAAATGATTTATTGACTGAAATATATCGCTATATCATACTTTGTGATGATAAAATTAAGTTTCACTTCCCACCCAACTTCTGTTGTGAGAAAAAGACCACCTAAACTAGACTAAAATTATCGCTTAGATTTTGATACCACAAATATATTTAAAAGGGTATCTTATGTAAAATAAGCGTCTGGTAACAATCTCGTGTGAAGAAAGTAACATTTACAGCGAAACTGATCGTGAGTGTATATACAACCAAATAAAGCCAAGTACTTTTAGTACGAATTGTTTGCGAGTATATGCGAACAAATGAAGAGAAGGAGTAAAATAGCACTAAATGCTATAAGTAAATTCTATTCATGGATCAGTGATTTTTATCCAGTGTGTTACATCACGTTTCAACCTGATTTTCTGAATAATAGTATGCACAATAGTTTATAAACTATAGACATGGAGAGAGGAAGAGGTTTGTTTAAAAGCTGACCATCCCAGGTCGCGCACAACGATCAAATAACCCTACAGATAAAAGACAGCGACGGGGGGCTCCGGTTAGCGACACAAGAGAGTAAAAACATACTTCAGCATTGCTCCGAAATAACTGTTTAAAAAAAAAAGTTACGTAGAGATTAAAGACTTTACGAAGATCATTTTCCCTCGGTTTGTCGGCGAGCTTGTATATTGAACAAATCAACTGACTGAGTAGTAATGTCACACTCGTTACCTGCCTAGTGCGGAGAAGAAGTGACTTCGAAACACCTTCAATATTTTTCTTCGAAGACAAGTTCGACAAGAGGAAAACCATACAGCGATTTTCAAAAACAGATAAGAAGACCAGAATATCAATCCAAACGCAACGTAACATCATTCCAGCGTCGGTGGAAATCAAAGAAAAATTCATGTTAGTCTAGTATAGGTGGCCTAAATACCAAGCTAAGATAAAGTCCTGAATTAAATTCCGTTGTCCTAATAGCCGAAAAGGAATTAACAAACATTAAAAAGGAAAACAATAAAAATAATACACCGCAACTAACAAACATACATAGTGAAGAACGGAGAAGCACGAGATGGTTAATGCTATAGTACAGACAGCCAACCTGAAAAATATTCCTAAGTCAAGCGAACAGTAGGCACACTAAGTAAAGTGTGTGAATTACTGTGATTTATAACGTGTGTTATAAAAGTTGTTAAGTTAGAGTGACGAGGTACGTACTCACTGTGAAATTACTGTGTATTAAAAGTTTGTATCGAGGAAGAATAAACTGGGTTAATCAAGAAAGAACTTGTATCGCTGAAGTTTCTCGGAAAGAATTTATACCGGAAATTAACAAACAAGCAGATACATAACAGTATGTACAAAGAAAAAAGGCCAGGCATGGCCAGGTGGTTAAGGTACTCGACTCGCAATCTGAGTGTCGCGGGTTCGAATCCC
>NW_013670782.1:6394-8680 GCF_000517525.1 Limulus polyphemus | reverse complement strand
AACTGATACACAACACGACACACACCGAGCAGCTACTGAGACACCACTCCTACCGACATCAACAACAAAGCCTACACCATAATAACCAAACCACATGAACTGATACACAACACGACACACACCGATCAGCTACTGAGACACCACTTCTACCGACATCAACAACAAAGCCTACACCATAATAACCAAACCACAGGAACTGATGCACAAACACGACACACACCGATCAGCTACTGAGACCCCACTTCTACCGACATCAACAACAGAGCCTACACCTACATATCTACTTGCCGCATCATTACGTCCACAACCACGCAGTCAACAAATATCTCACTCAAACAAACACAGCCACAAATGAAAGAAACCACAGAACTACAATCTGACATAACAACTAGTCAAATGAATACAAAATATACCGCACCCAGACATACCAAAAATACCCGTAAATTTATACACAAACACAGAAAATAAACCCATAATAGAAACTGCCAAAAACACTGTATTCGATTTCATTAGTGAATAAAAAAAAAACCTCTTAACCCTCTCTCTCAGGTCGCAACAAATACGACTAAACGCTGACAAATCGACTAAGACACAGCGACGGTGCTCCTAAATGATTAAGTGTAAAATAGCTATTTTTATATTTAATATTTTTATAATAAAATTATTAAATTTGAAATTATTATTTTACAGATGTTATTTTTGTTATCACCAATATAACAGAAAATGAATCTAACAAATAAGCTCATTAGCTGATGATAAAAAAAACGAAGATTGTGTTATTTAGACGAATGAACAATCTTATTTGAATTCAAACAAATTAATTATTGCATTGTATAAATTGCTAGCAGGGTTTAGTGCTGACACTTTTGATGAAACTCCTGAAACTTTGTTCGTTGACAAAAAAACTATATGAGAAGTGTTAAGAAATTAATATGATTAGAAATACTCTGTTACTTTTGTTTGTTTGTAGTTAACGCAGAAAGCTTCACAAAGGGCTATCTGTGCTGTGCCCATCACGGGTATCGAAACCCGGTTTCTAGTGTTGTAAGTCCGCAGACATACTGCTGTGTCACTGGTGGCGCTACTTTTATGATTTTTATTTTTTTCAGGAGATGGAACAATACCACCAGCCATTCAAAGAATTCAGGAAATAACAGGCAAGGCAGTTATCTTTTATAAAATCGATGTTGTAGATAAGGACAGAGTGAGGGAAATTTTCAGCAAGGTATATTTCACCTTTTCTTTTTGTTTTTGTTTTTTTTTAATTTTTTTTTTCCCAGGATTAAAAAAATCAAAGGGCCAAATTTTTCTAGTAACAATTTGCAAATAATCAAACCCGACAATATCATTCAAAAAGATATAACAACAGTACACGACTAACAATAATCAAACGACAATATTATTCAAAAGTAAATAACAACTTTACAGTAATCTAATACACTACTAATAATAATCAAACCCGACAATATCTCAAAAGTAAATAACAACTTTACAGTAATCTAATACACTACTAACAATAATCAAACCCGACAATATTATTCAAAAGTAAATAACAACTTTACAGTAATCTAATACACTACTAACAATAATCAAACCCGACAATATTATTCAAAAGTAAATAACAACTTTACAGTAATCTAATACACTACTAACAATAATCAAACCCGACAATATTATTCAAAAAGAAATAACAACTTTACAGTAATCTAATACACTATTCTTTGAACTTAATCTTGTTAAAACTGTGTTCTATAAATCAAATTATATTTTATTAATTACAGCATGAGTAATTGTTGAATATTTTTTGATAAGCTTGTAGTTTGTGATGTTTAACATCAACTAATCGCACTCACATTTAAGATGTAAGTTAATATATCTACATGTTTTAACATCTCTACAAATAGAAAGATTTTTCATAGGAAATAAATATAAATTAACGTATTGGGATTTCAATGCTGTTTATTTATGACATTATAAAAATACGTTGAATCTGTTATATTCTTGAATCTTAAGTAATGATATCCTAAATATATATAATGTGAATTATTGTTTCAAAATAACATGATAAACTGTTATAATGTTATTATTTCTTTGTGGAATATTGTTTCAATATAATATAGTAAACTGTTATAATGTTATTATTTCTTTGTGGAATATTGTTTCAAAATAACATGGTAAACTGTTATAATGTTATTATTTCTTTGTGGAATATTGTTTCAAAATAACATGGTAAACTGTTATAATGTTATTATTTCTTTGTGGAATATTGTTTCAAAATAACATGGT
>NW_013670782.1:0-5733 GCF_000517525.1 Limulus polyphemus | reverse complement strand
ATAACATAGTAAACGATTCTAATGTTATTATTTCTTTGTGAAATATTGTTTCAATATAACATAGTAAACGGTTCTAATGTTATTATTTATTTGTGATAATATTGTTTCAATATAACATAGTAAACGATTCTAATGTTATTATTTCTTTGTGAAATATTGTTTCAATATAACATAGTAAACGGTTCTAATGTTATTATTTATTTGTGATAATATTGTTTCAATATAACATAGTAAACGATTCTAATGTTATTATTTATTTGTGGTAATATTGTTTCAATATAACATAGTAAACGGTTCTAATGTTATTATTTATTTGTGATAATATTGTTTCAATATAACATAGTAAACGGTTCTAATGTTATTATTTATTTGTGATAATATTGTTTCAAAATAACATCGTAAACTGTTCTAATGTTGTTATTTCTTTGTTGAATATTGTTTCAATATAACATGGCAAACGGTTATAATGTTATTATTTCTTTGTGGAATATTGTTTAAATATAACATAGTAAACGGTTCTAATGTCATTATTTCTTTGTGGAATATTGTTTCAATATAATATAGTAAAAGGTTCTAATGTTATTATTTCTTTGTGGAATATTGTTTCAAAATAACATCGTAAACTGTTCTAATGTTGTTATTTCTTTGTTGAATATTGTTTCAATATAACATGGCAAACGGTTCTAATGTTACTATTTCTTTGTGATAACATTAAAAAATTTACTTTAGTGACCCAGCTATATGATTGCTAAAGATATTTTAAATTTCCTGTTTTGGTTTATATTTGTTGTTGTGATTTATAATGAAAACATAGCTTTGAATAGTTGTATCAAAGTTACACCACATAGGTTTAGCTCCGTGTATTATTAGAACCGATATAAGCATAGTGCACAAACGTCATTTATCGTATAATTTGAACTGTTGTAATTTCCCCATTAAACAATTCAATTTTATTTCATCGTAAAGTCTGTGAGACATTAATATCGCCTAAGCAAATATTGCGAGCAATCGCTAAATAGCATTTTCTACAAAATTTCTCATTCATTATGAAATGTCAAACTTCACACTTTGTTCTCAGCATAAACCTGATTGCGTAATCCACGTGGCTGCCCTGAAAAAAATGGGTGAATCAGTTGATATCCCCCTGGAGTATCATTGTAACAATATTGGATCTTTGTTGACCCTGTTGGAGGTAAGACTCTCTTTAGTAGCTTTTCGATGATTTAATTTGCTTGTTTATGTCGATGTTTGTATCATTTCTAATAATTTATCAGTCCAGATTTTCTGGACCAATTGCTATACGTACAGCAAGCTGTTTTCGTTACGTCAGAATATTAAATTCATAATTTTATCATATTTCATAACGTACTTTTAGCAGATTGCTTAAGCAACTTAAAAACTTTGAAAGAATTATCAATTGGAATATTCTTTAAGTAAGAACCTTACTTTATCTTGCAAAATTTATCTTACATATTTCTGCATCGTTGGATAATGAATTCATAATTTTATTACTTAATAACATTAATTAAGCAGGTTCATTGAGTAATTTGAAAATCGAGAAGTTATGAATTTGAAAGTAATATCCTAGTATTAACTTTATTATCCTTCAAGAAACTAGGCCTACACACACAAAACACGTGTTCATAACAACTATATACAATACGTGTTTTCGTTTCGCAGCTGTTAGCACACGCTTGTGCAGTGACTGTAACCCTCCCCTCCCCCCACTTTATTTATATCACTACAGGTTACTGTATACACGTGTTTAGGTTTAATTACATGAAATACTTGAGATTTCGCTCTGCTTAGATCAAAAGTAGCTGAAGCATCGTAGACGGTAACTAGGTAACCAAACTACACTAATTGAAATATTTACAGTGTCTATCCATTATTAAATTAGCGTAAGGAAACAGAACACTGGATACAGTTATATGTGTTGTGGCAGTGTGCATCTTCGTCAGAAATTAAATCAGTTTCTGCATAATTTTAAAACGTTAAATTTTATTCAAAGTTTTTTTGTTTCGAATTCCGCGCAAAGCTACACGAGTGCTATCTGCGCTAGCCGTCCCTAATTTAGCAGTGTAAGACTAGAGGGAAGGCAACTAGTCATCACCACCCACCGCCTACTCTTGGGCTACTCTTTTACCAACGAATAGTGGGATTGACCTTCACATTATAATGCCCCCCCCGCTGAAAGAGCAAGCATGTTTGGTGGGACGGGGATTCGAACCCGCGACCCTCAGATTGCGAGTCTAGTGCCCTAACCACCTGGTCATGCCGGGCCTTTATTCAAAGCGTTTCGTCTACGTGTAAATAAAATTTAAAAAAAAAGGTTTAATGTGTGTGTGTTATATGGAAAGACGTAAATAAACTAAAATATTAAATTATGAATTTGGGAAACTGTAATAATAAAGATAAGTTGTAAGTTGTGGATTACATTACATGATATGCAATACAGCAGATAGTCCTCATTTTCATATAAAACTGTATGGTTGAGTTATGTAAGTCATTACATGGTTGAGTTATGTAAGTTATTACATGGTTGAGTTATGTAAGTTATTACATGGTTGAGTTATATAAGTTATTACATGGTTGAGTTATATAAGTTATTACATGGTTGAGTTATATAAGTTATTACATGGTTGAGTTATGTAAGTTATTACATGGTTGAGTTATATAAGTTATTACATGGTTGAGTTATGTAAGTCATTACATGGTTGAGTTATGTAAGTTATTACATGGTTGAGTTATGTAAGTCATTACATGGTTGTGTTATGTAAGTCATTACATGGTTGAGTTATGTAAGTCATTACATGATTGTGTTATGTAAGTCATTACATGGTTGTGTTATGTAAGTTATTACATGGTTGAGTTATGTAAGTTATTACATGGTTGTGTTATGTAAGTTATTACGTGGTTGTGTTATGTAAGTTATTACATGGTTGAGTTATGTAAGTTATTACATGGTTGAGTTATGTAAGTTATTACATGATTGAGTTATGTAAGTTATTACATGATTGAGTTATGTAAGGTATTACATGATTGAGTTATGTAAGTTATTACATGGTTGAGTTATGTAAGTTATTACATGATTGAGTTATGTAAGTTATTACATGATTGAGTTATGTAAGTTATTACATGGTTGAGTTATGTAAGTTATTACATGGTTGAGTTATGTAAGTTATTACATGGTTGAGTTATATAAGTTATTACATGGTTGAGTTATGTAAGTTATATATAGAATTTATAGATTCTTAGTTCTTTAGGTAACCTCAAAGATTTATCACTTTTCTGATGGCTGATCAATCAGACTTGTCTTTCACAAATTGTGGCTGATCAATCAGACTCGTCTTTCACAAATTATTCGCGTAGTTTTTATGGCACAATTCGTAAAGTAATGACTCGTCAATAAAAATTTGCAACAACTACGATCTTGTCTCTTCATCATGCAGAATACTATATACCAATTCTCACCCACTTGTAGAAGGATCGAAATAACGTTGCGGTTGAATTTCTAACTACGTTTAAACAGCTCAACATACATTTGTGCAGCGGCTAATAATCTTTACAAGGTGTTAATTTAACAAAGTAATGACATGTTCGAATCTAGTAGGAATTACATAAACTCACATGGTTCAATCCCTACAATAAATAGCGTTTAACCAAGCCTAAAGTATAGAACGCAACCAAAAAATAAATGGGAGACGCGCGAATTTAGGCGTGAAAACGCGTTTAAACTCACTTTTTAGCGAGTGGAACTCGAATATGTATGAGTGTAATTTCTTAATACTTACCTGTACTTTAAGAGAAAGTATTTTGACAGATATCTAAAATCGTAAACAATGAAATATTTATTATTATATAAGAGAAACGCAAAATAAAAAATAAACTATATTTTTTCTTGTAAATATGTGGATATTAATAAAATCAAACGTTTCTGTTACAATTTGTTTATTATAATGTATCGAAAAATCTTCTAGTCTTATACCGTTTTGACAAAGGAAAAGAGTCATCTGTGGGGAGTTTGTTGTTGTTGTTGTTTTTCTGCTAACATCAGGTTGCACTTCCTATCAGATCATTAAAAGGCATTTAATACCTGAAATTTAAGTAAAAAGATATTTCCTGTAATCATACTAACTTATAAAATGATAATTTATAACTTGTCATTTAGGTTATGAAAGAGTTTAATGTTACGAAGATCATATACTCAAGATATTTCCTGTAATCATACTAACTTATAAAATGATAATTTATAACTTGTCATTTAGGTTATGAAAGAGTTTAATGTTACGAAGATCATATACTCAAGCTCGTCGCTTGTGTATGGAAACATTGAGTATATTCCAATTGATGAGCGACATCCAGTGGGAAAATCATGCACTAATCCATATGCGAAGACGAAGTATTTCTGCGAAGAAATTTTGAAAGACACGTGTGTGGCAAATAAGGTATGTATAAATAATTTTCATGTGTTGCCTCATGGCACGTGAAAATAATCTAGAAATTATTTACAAGTTCTGTTTTTGAACTGTTTATTGTAGTTACAATCATTCGTCAGTTTTGTGGCAAGTGACAAACTTTGTACAATCTGTATACCCTAATTATGAAAGGATGCCATATTTGGATTGATAACAACCTAAACATGTTTTATAAGATGATAACTAAAGTCCTAGAGGGAAGAGGAACTATTTCAGAACAAAAAAAATGTAGTTTTCCGAAAAATATTGGAACATATGTAAGAGCTGATTATTTCAGTTTTGAAATGATCCTATATGTTTCATTTTGATTATTCGTCTGCGAACTCCTCCTATCTACAGTTTTGGAGCTAGCAAGATCCACCTTGGCATGCGGACTCGGGGTGGTACGAGGGTTGTCCTTGTCTATATGATCTACCAATGGGGCTTAAATGATAGGAGTATAATAGTAGGTTTTCAGGGTCGCTAAACCAGTATATAGCATCCAATTTTTTGGTTCTAGTCCCCCTCACTTACAAGCTGGGCTTCAAACGTAGCACACATGTTCGGGTACCACGGACCGGTTTCCTAACGGAGTTTCTTTTTGAGTACAAACACCCATTGGTGTGTCTATAGAAGTAACTGTGGGTAATGGAGGAGCTTGGTCGATACATCGGAGGGGCTTTTGAACCTCACAGCGGATTCTGAGTATAAGTAATTTGGGGTAAAAGTAAGAAATTTAAGCAAGGCACAAAATCCATCTTAATACAACCCATCTTTACTTTATACTTAAGAGCTATCGAATGTTTGTACATTTGAGGTAACTTACGATACACGATTATTATAACCCTAGTCATTTCAATACAGTATAATTTGCATTTATTGCACGCCATTTTGTGTTGCTATACTGTTAAAACTATCTTTACAAAATAATATCTTTGTACTCTGTTTGCAGGACCTAACAGCAGTAGCCCTCCGGTATTTCTCACCTGTAGGAGCTCACGAATCTGGTCAAATAGGCGAGGATCCTGTGGGTCCTCCAAGCCAGTTGGTGGCTTTTATTTGTCAGGTAGCCATTGGTCGACGACCACAATTGAACGTTTTTGGCAATGATTTCAACACTGCGGATGGAACAGGTGTTTCGATTCGTATTTATTAGCCACAGTTTCTTTTCCAATAGTTTTAGATAGCCTAGTCAAAATATGTGTAATAACATCACCATGATAGTTATTAGAAACAATATTAACCTTTTCTCTTAAAATATGTGATATTTTTTAAT
>NW_013670781.1:62493-70553 GCF_000517525.1 Limulus polyphemus | reverse complement strand
CAGTCCTTATATGTTTCTCTCTCTCTCTCTCTCTCTCTATATATATATATATAGTTTTAACAATGGGCTATATGTGCTGTATTCACCACAGGTATCGAACCCAGAATTTAGCGCTATGTGTTTTCAGACTTACCGTTGTGCCATTGGTGGGCTTTATGTAAGGTAGAAGGAAAGGTTTTTCACAGCAGGCGGATGATGACTACAAAAAAAAAAGTCATGTATTTCCTATGATGAGCTCATCTAAAATTAAAAATATTCTAGTTATTCCAGTTAAATCTCAGGTACAGACCAAAAAAGCACACAAAAACTCAAATCCAATTAGCTTAAATTTATTTGGAGAAAAACGTAGTTAGGCAGTATAATTTGTTTTTATTGGAATGTGAAGTTGGACATTTACATTTATGCAATTTAAATCCTGTTGACATTCCCATTTTTTTGTCTCTGAATTAAAGTTAATGCAGTTTACGATTTCTGGCTTTTCTCTCTCATAATGTTAGGGAGGAAGTTTGTATATTTAACATTATCAGTTGTATGAATGTATAAATTAGCGGAACAATATAAAACGGCAAAACAAAATCGCTATGTAAGCAAATAAATATTCAAGCGAATTTCAAAACTGAATAGGTATAATTGAATAGAAGATCTAGAATACTAAATTATGTCATAAATATTTCATACACAATAATTCCAATTGATGCATAATACCTTATAGAACTCGAGCTTTTTAAAAACACAGTTATATGATGGGAAATATTTTTATTAAGTTATAAATAGTGATGTGAATGGCATTTCTATTGCTGTACTCAAGTAAATTTTAGTAAAAAACTCATACTTCAAAACTAAAATATTTAATAGAAACCTTATAGCTTTGATCTGATATGTAATTGTATGAAGCATATTGATAACAACTGTTAATTGTATTAGTTAACTTCAAGATGCCAAGTTACTATATATTTCCGTAGTTATAGCTTTTGTAATATTTTGATATGAACTTGTTCTTATCTTTCGATTAATATTTTCAGTGTTTCACTTATTTAATTTGTAGAAGTATGTTTTCAATAGACTCTTAGAAGATTGTCAAAGACGATTTCTATCTACCTATCTATTTTGTATTACTCTATAGATTTTTCCAGCATAAGAAAGATCCGCTGAGAATTATTGCTAGAATATAATACAAAAATAAACACACCTGTAGCTATTGAGAAGCCATTGTTCTAATACAGTGCAGCAAAATCCGTGGTTTGAATGATTGCTATTATTCTGTGAAGCAGTTTCTAACAATTGCCTAGCAACTGATCTCTATTCTTGCTTCAGATCTGGTGAGTTAATGATTACTAAAAGGATGTGATGTTTAACTTTTATGAATTAACTCCTTCCAATGCCCTCGGAGACGTTCTGTAAGGTTTTAGATATGCCATCACAAAACATTGATATTACTACTTTAAAACCAAGCATAGAAATCGTGACAGGGATCATTAATCTGCGGGAACAACAAACTGACCTGCAAGTAAAATAACTCTCCACATCTGTGGATATTTAGCTCACAGTATTTCACAGCTAACCTAACAAAATTAGGTATTATTCACTTATTTGACTCCGACCATCTAACCATGATTTCAAAAGTGGACAAAGAAACTTTCATCAATAATAATAACAACAACAACAACAAAATAAAAATTCGTGACCAACTAACAAGATTCTAGTGTTTACAGATTTTCCAGTAAACAAAATAGTACAGCCCATTCGACCATCTTCAGAGCACGCTATGCAGACATCACAGTTGGCGCCTATTTTTATGTGGCCTCTTTATATGTACTGGTATCAATTGTTGTAAAGTTCTAATACTGGACCATTTGTTTCTCAGGTAATATCTTCAGCTGACCTCAAAGTTATTTTTTTAGATGTTATATTATCAAGTTCTTGGACTACCGCTTGATGGCCTAATCCATAGCACCAAAAAAGTTATTATTTCATTGATTGATTGTTAACACTTTTCTCCATTCTACAATTTCTCCTCTTTCGATCTCTTCTCATAATCCGCAATATTTGGCATTTTTTACGCACTTGTACGCTAACATACTTATCTGATAGAATTCTGTGTATACACTCTTCTGAGTAACTCTTATCACTTGGTCAAGGAAAGTGCGGACACTTTTTGCAGGACAGTATATTCTCAAGTCCCTGACTTGAAGTATAAAATACTGAAACAAACGTTGCTTCACCTGATTGGTATGTCGAGCAATTTATTATCTTACTTTAAAAACTTAAAGTGTTTAGTAATGGGAATCTGTGATACAAATTGAAACGCGAAAAAAAAGTTTACATTCCATATTTCTTTAAATTTCATATAGTGCTTCCCCATTAATGTGCTGTGGCTCTCTGGAAGTATTAAGATAATAATGTAAAATTTCAGGCATTCTGGTAATACTTAGTTTGGAAATTGCTTGCTTAGAAATTATTTTTCGAAAGGAAAGAATACTCTATCTAACCTCATGCATATTATAGTGATTTTGTTTTCGTTAGCTACTGGGAATGACATTTATTGTAATGTATGCAAATCTATCGGCGTGTATCAGCTTACTTTGAGTAGGGTTGTAATTTGTAGAGTGCTGATGTTAGTCAAAACGTTTTCAAAAACATTAAAGTGATCAATCAAAACAAGCACTTTGTTTTTGTTACTGATTCAGCTTACTTTGAGTATCGTTGTAATTTCTGATGTTAGTCAGAACTTCTCATTAGAATTACAGTGCTCAATCATAATGGGTATTTTTTTTCGATTACTGATTTGTCCATGGTTGAGTCTTGATTCTCTTTATGGGCTGTGAAATAAAAATGTACATTTTTCCTTATTCTACAAATACAAATGTTCTAAGTTATGGATATTAAGAGTTGTTGGTGCTAAATCTATTTGAATTTAGTTGTTTTTATTATAAATGGACAACGGTAAGTCTACGGACGTACAACCCTAAAAACCTGAGGTTCGATTCCTCGCGTTGGTCACAGCGGATATCCCATTGTGGCTTTGATCTAAAACAAATACGTTTATTGTAATTGTTTCCCACTTTCTATTTCCCAGGTTTCCTTCCTGTGATTTTAATTGTATTAATTTCAATTTTATTTTGTATTATGATACTTCTTGTTAGTTGGGTTAATTTTTAAGTGTATTCATAATTACACTTGACATGCCATCACTGCATACATGGCCATGTATGTGGGGGATGGGGCTTAAACCTACTGGATCTAAAAGCTTCACTGTCTTAGCTTAAGCCTTTGAGTTTGACGTCAGCTGAGTTTACACGTAGGTTGCGGAGCGGAAGTTATTTAATAGTCTTATATTCTGAAATCTGGAAGAAGGCCTAATGCACTGTAATAAATTTGTTGTTATATTTGCTTTAGAACTTACCAGGTGTTTCATTGGATAAGAAAGTATACTTAATCTACCTACTTACCTAACCATCTATCTGTTTAGGGCTCCGAAGATCTGTGTTTACGTTGAGTTTTAATACAACATTGTTTAACGATAGACATGATGAGAGCTTCGAGATTTTTAGTTTGGACTTATATTCATTTTTAATGACAAAGAGGTTTAGCTTTTTGTTATTTCTAAATTATCACGTTTTTACATTTCTAATACAAATGTAACTAGCCTTTCGCCTCTGGAAATCGACAAGCTGAACACTTGCTTGAAAGAGCTAACGGCACAAAATTAGATTGTTAATCTATGTATTTAAAAGAACAACGTGTGTGCATCCGTAGGAAGATTTTTAAACTATGCAAAAATATAATTAGGAATAGGAAAGTACGGGTGACGTCACCGTATACGTAAGGGAAGGGTGGGTGTAGATAGTACCATGCATTGGAAAAGGAAATATATTTGGGGAATGGAATTCTTATCCCTCAGAGCTCCATCTCAGTGTTTATGTGCTAAAGTTTTCTGTGTGAATTTCTTGTTTATAGATACTTAGAATACCAGTACTGCCACCTTGTTGAGTTTTAATACCTGCCCCCGATACTCAGGTTTTTGAAAGCGTTGCTAGATCTGGTGTCTCTTACTGGACAAGTTGATCAGTTTGTTATTTTTGATCAGATTATTCGGCTCAAAGTGTATTTTGTACTAGAGGTGCTTGATGGGTATCACATATTGTGGAATAGGTTTAACCTCGTAGTCATTGAGACGCTCCGTACGGCCATCAGATTCGTTCAGAAGTCTAACTGATATAACTGCCTTCACATTTTATAAATGTTGTGCATTCAATTACAAAATAGCACAACAACAACAACATTTTTTTTCCGTAGGCGAAGCACGAGCCCCCCCCCCCCAGTATTAATTATTAACCTTATGTTTGAAAGATGGATTCATTTGATGAAATTTTCAAGCATTCTCGAAAGATGTTTTAAAATTTGGACTGTTCAGAACTTTGATTATATGTTTGTCAAATAAAGCATAGCTTTAGAGAATTTTTGTATAACGCGTCATTATTACCATGGTAACTTTTTGTACCTCTATGTTTCTATTACACCCAAGTTAGAAGTTCTTCTCAACTTTTAAAATATACGATTTTGTAATTTAAAAAAAGCAAGTTTTTGATATTTAATCTAATATATCAGAAGCACTTAAAATGTTGATCACAGAAGAAAGTTAGAAGAAAAATATTTGAGACTTGAATTCCTAGCAATAGAGGAAACGGAATTCAAGTATGTCTGTTAATAAATATTGACGATATTGAAAAAGACATTCGAAAAATAACTAGAGAAACCAACAACATCCACGGGTTTAACCTTATTTACTATTGCAAATATATCAGAGCAAAGAGTCCGTGCGCAGAAATAATGCATATTCATTCTGGTTTCAGCTATGCAGTTCCTTGAATATAACAGTTAGACACGAATAAAATCCCCGCTTAGTTATCGTGATGTTGTTGAAATCAAAAGGAGTACGAAGAGCTTTTGGTTTACATTAGAGCAACAGAAAGAGTACGTGACTAGGATTGCATTGGCCAGTTTATAAGCTTATCACGAGCCGATCAACAAATGAAATCCTATTCAAGGGGAAGCTTTGGAGCTGATGATTCACAATCGAATAGATAGGAGAAGTCAAAGTTCCCAATGACACGTGGCTCGTAAGCCAGCTCGGATTAAATAATAGAAACGAAACAACATAATAAAAAAATAACTAACCCTATATTTGTATTGGTTAGAAAATTGTGATAAAAATATTTTATTAAAACTTTATTATGTTTGTTTTTAATATTCATGTGCTATTATAATAGTTAAATTAACATGATCAGAGCATACTAAGTACTGATGTGCGTAGTGGCATAACATCAAAAGATGATTTCCCGCATAAAAAGTCATTGTTGGGCCCCTACATTTATTCCCCTTGCCAACAGTTCTTAAGTTTATCAGTCCCTTCGCCTCTCCCCCCACAATTGCGAAACCATAGTTACACCATTGGGTGTGAAGATATAGGTATTTGGTTCAATACTAGCTTTTTGGCACAGTTGAATAGAATTAAAATCGGTTTATTTTGTTGTCTTTCTGTTACATGTATTTAAGTTTTGGTGGACATTTCTTTCATTTTCTGAACTTTCGTGTATAAAACAAATTACACCGTGTAGCGAAAATATTAACAAAAATATGATAAAGTTTTTAAATAAAAATCTGGGAATGTGATAGCTTAAAAACTGACAACTTTTATTTAAATAAACACATTGATAAAACACATGCTCCTTCCTCGTCAGTGGTTATAAATAGTTGAGTGCTTTACTTACTAGAATTATGTGACGGGTTTACTGCAATATATGTACAGAAATGTACATAACTTCGCTTTGTTCGGCACCGGGTTTTTTAGGTATTTGAGGACCTGGGAAGGTCAGGTACATTTTCGACCTCTTTCTCCCTCTTGAATGATATTGAAAACTGACAAATGCTACTTGAAGGTATTCAAACACAAAACACTGTTTAACTTCTACGCCTTTTTCAGGGACATGTCCTTGAATATAATGCTAGTATCATTTAGTGTAGTTTAAATTTGTTTTCTCCTTTTTTGATCACCAACGCTCACAAACAGTTCGTACCGCAGTAGTTCGGTTAATCTGGTTGTGTGAGATCACAAACAGTTCCGAAATTTAAAATACACTCGTTCGCAAGAGATATTTACTTACGCGTATTTATACATAAATTGTTTTTTTCTAATTATGCACAAAGCTGCACAAGGGCTGTCTGTGCTCTGCCCGCCACGGGTATCGAAACTCGGTTTCTAGCGTCGTAAGTCCGCAGACATACCGCTGTGCCACTGGGGGGGGGGCTTATACATAAAATATCATTTTTAAATACCACGGTAATATCTAACTCTTGGTAAAAATAATTCTAATATCTAGTGTGGGTGGTCTGATTTCTAACGTAGAAACTTAATGGTGAGAGACACTTAGGCCTATCGACATCATGTATGATATAGCGATCAATTTCTTTTAACAGATTATTTTTATATAAATTTTTATTAAAGTAGCGGAACGAGCAATCTATCAATCTCTCTTTTAGTGGGGATAGGTTAGTATAATTATGTAGAAATGTTGAGTTTGTCGTTCTTGATACTCTGAAAGCTGTGGTAAGTATTGAATTTTGTATTATTTGCAATTTCTTAAGATTTGTTTTTGCTACATTTAACCATGTTGGGCATGCATATTCCGTTACTGGTCTGATATATTGTTTATACATTTTGATAATGTTTTCTGTGGATGTTCCTGGGTTTTTGCCTGTTAGTCTTTTGAAATAGTTTGCTCGTTGCCACACTTTCTTCGTTTGTCTGTTTGTTATGAATTTCGCACAAAGCTACACGAGGGCTATCTGCGCTAGCAGCCCCTAATTTAGCAGTGTAAGACTAGAAAGATTTAGACTGTTTGGAAGTGTTCAGCACTTGTTACATATGTGTTAAGACTACACAAGATTTAGACTGTTTGGAAGTGTTCAGCACTTGTTAGATATGTGTTAAGACTACACTAGATTTAGACTGTTTGGAAGTGTTCCACACTTGTTACATTGGCGTTAAGAGTAAACTAGCTTTGGACTGCTTAGAAGTGTTCCACACTTATTAGATAGACGTTAAGAGTAAACTAGCTTTGGACTGTTTGGAAGTGTTCCACACTTGTTAGATTTGCGTTAAGAGTAAACTAGGTTTGGACTGCTTAGAAGTGTTCCCACTTGTTAGATTGGCGTCAAGAGTAAACTAGGTTTGGACTGTTTAGAAATGTTTCACACTTGTTAGGTAGATGTTATGTATAAGAGTACACTAGATTTGAACTTTAACAAGTACAGATAAAAACACAGTCTTACCAATCCACTATCTTTCAACAATAACTAACTGTAAGCCATGTAAAAGTTGGCCGAACTGGCGTGAGAATAAATCAACCACACAGATCCTGCTTGAGTTATTATGTATAAATATTGAACAACTTATGAAACATTCAGGAGTTAAGGTTATGGCCGACATAGTAACTTAGCCGATTCTAGATCTTATCACTACATATATCTCACGTACAAACAATGTTTATTAAACGCTATTTTGTTACATAAAAGGTCAAATCCATTATTACACAAGGGTGAAGCTATAGACACTATTAAATAATGTACAAATTTCACCCAAAACTCTATTAGATCATGAAGTGACTATAAAGTGTAATAAACTAGTTTGGTTTTTAATTTCGCACAAAGCTACACGAGGGCTATCTGCGCTAGCCGTCCCTATTTAGCAGTGAAAGACTAGAGGGAAGACAGCTAGTCATCACCACCCACCGTCAACTCTTGTGTTACTCTTTCACCAACGAATAGTGACCGTCACATTATAACGCCCCCACGGCTGAAAGAGCGAGCATGTTTGGTGGGACGGAGATTCAAACTCGCGACCCTCAGATTGCGAGCCGAGCACCCTAACCTCCTGGCCATGCTGTGCCGCAATAAACTAAGCTAATCATTTTCTATAAAGATATACACCGTCATATGATATTACTGCAGAACGAAGGAAGATAAAAATTACTTGGAGCACTTCCGTATGTGACCAAACT
>NW_013670781.1:58671-61523 GCF_000517525.1 Limulus polyphemus | reverse complement strand
TGTTTTTTCAGCGGCATTTATCAGACACCCAGAGATTGTTTGACAGTATGTATCAATATCTGATGGTTTTTTGTGCAGTTTCAACTATTACATGTGTTAGTAATTTATCTAATTCATTTGCATATTTAGCCCAATCTGCTTTCCGGTAGTCAAATTTAGGTTTTATTATTGGATGATTATGATGAGGTGCGAGATCGAAGACACAGGTTGTTGGTAGGTGATCACTATCTACATCATTTTCAACAGAAAAATTTGAACATTTGTTTGCAAAGTTCTATAGCACTAATGCATAAATCCAGTATATCACTTGTGTGATATCCGTCACTTGTATGAGTAAAAGTGTTGTCGTTTAACAACACACAATCAGAATAATTTAAAAAGTTTAAGAGCCTTATTCCATTTGATGTTTTTATATTACAACCAATTATGTTTACTACTTAGATCACCTATTATTATTGATTGTTTATTATATTCTATTAATTTATGCAGAAACTGGGTATCCATTATTTTGGATGAAGAGCAGTAAATACCAGCTATTGTTATTACATTATTATCTGTTTTATTAACATGTATGGCAATATTTTCATTACTATTTAGAATATAAATTTTAGTAATAGATAGAGTAGATTTATACAGTAAAGCTATGCCCTTATTGTGGTCATTTTTGTTTATTCTATCTGCTCTTAAGGTGATATCTCCTGAAAATTTAAGTGAATTTTGTTTATAATGCATAGTTTCAGTAATTACTAAAATATCAGGATTAGTTTATATTATAAGGTCTTCGATCTCGTGCCTCTTGGAAGCAAGACAACCTTGGATGTTAATGTGTTGAATTATGAATTATGTTAGGAATGCGCCCATGAATTTTTGTAATATAAATGGTATTATTGGTGTAATGTGGGCTTTTGCTATGTTTATAATGAGAGTGGAACTGTGCAATAAAATCTTTAAAAATGTTTTTAATAGCCTCTATAATTGGGCTATTGTCTGATAACTGTTTAGGATTTTGTACTGTTGTGTTGTTGTTGCTTGGAGTTTTATATACTGTTACTTGCTGTTTTTCTATTTGTTGCGTATTTACTTGTTCTGTGTTATTTGTGAGTTTCTGTTGTGGTTGTTGTTTAACTACATTTGCGCAAGTTGTTGTGTTTGCTTTATGCATGGCTGGTGTAGGTAGTATGTAGTGTTTTTCTAGTTTGTTGTTGTGGCTGTGTTCTTAGTGTGGTTTGTTGTGTAGTGTTATTATTTATGTTGAATATTCTTGTTTTAATTTTTTTATATTTTAGGCCGTGTTTTATAGTTGGCCATGTGGTGTTCTTTACAATTACAGCACAGTGGCGTACTATTTTCATTTGTAAATTTACTTGTAAGGTGGTTACCTCCATATCCAACAGAACGTGGTAATGATTTACATGCTGCTGCTACGTGACCGTAGCGTTGCCAGTTGAAGCATTGTGTGATAACCACTGCCGGTGGTTTTGTTTCTTCAACTTTAAACTTCTGGTACCAGAGTCTGATACCCTTGGTTATCAGTTCCTTAATTGTGTTTTGTGTGAGTGTGTTGTCTGTGTAGAATTTGATAATGTTTGTAGGTTGCTGTGTCCTACTTGAAATTATTCTTTCAAGAATAGAAGCCATGTTAATAACACTGGTACCATCCACACTATACTCACCTGTGTGGGAAGAATTCAGTGTTTTGTTTAAATCATTCAATGTTTTGTTTAAGTCACTCGAAGACCCGTTTACCGAAGCCTTCTTTTTCATGTTGATTGTCATGGCACGCCTAACTACCAAGCGAAAATGATGATTTTTTTTATTGAGGCCTGTTGTTTTAAATTGTAATAAGAGACCAGCGAGAGAATATAATCAAAAGTAAATGTAGGCTTTTTGTGCGGAAGTAGGTTAACGGTCTAAGCCGATGTCGGCTTGTAGTTGTAGAGCTAACCCTAATCGTCTGTAGATGGTAGGCATATTTGCTGAAGGTTAGGCCCAAAACAGGGTTTTTTGAAGGAAACGAGCTAATACTTTTCCGAGAGAGAGCATATACACCTCTTTACTCAGTGAAAGTTAGCTCTTTTCCTGAAATGTACATAACTTATATTGTTAAAACTGTATTGCAAAATTCCCGCCTATTCACTAAAATTGTAGAAACTTCTCGAGTGTAAGAATCAACTATATGTGTGTGCGTAAACATTGGTGTATCGTTTATATTGTTGCGTAAGCTGAAATTTCGAGAAACTCTCCTCACGCCTATAAATATAACCAACGTGACGCGCAAAAAAACAGTATATATTACTGGTTTGCTATAGTTGGTGTGCTATAACTCTCGGAAGCTATAACTGTGATTGTTATAACGCTTATTAATCGGGAACTTCAGATATTTGACCAGGAATGTTTGTGGACTTTGAATATTACAAACCATTTAACTTCAGCGGATTCACATCGAACATTAGTATTTTTACGAAAACATTATATAACTTCAGCAGTGAATAACTCGGCATGTGGCCGGCGAAGAACAAAGAACACAGAGCTGGCTAGCTCCTTGTTAAGTGGATTGTATCTACATCAACTCAAAATGAATTCACTTATGGTGAACCCTGAATAAGATATCACGGAAGTTCCAGATAGAGGATTAAATATTGTTTGTACATAGATCATTATTTGTGATAACCGTTATTGTAAATTGTGTTATTGTTTGTATGTTAAGATATATTTGTATTAAAAAAACTGTGTGTATCAATCTTGTTAGCAAGTACCATAAATTGGATACATATCGACATATATTTAATATCTAAATCTAAATTATCATTTAACTCAGTTTCAGGCTATTCCAAATTATAATACATTACGTA
>NW_013670781.1:32195-58376 GCF_000517525.1 Limulus polyphemus | reverse complement strand
ACGTAATAAATTGGAGACTTGTCCAGGATAAATTGTAATACGTAACATGATAAACTGGGGGCTCGTCCAGGATAAATTGTAATACGTAATAATACATCATTGTGGATCACTTATAATTTTAATGTTCAATTGAGAAAAGCGACACCACTCTCTGTATATTTTGATTAGGGAATCGAATACCCGGCAATCGCTAGTGATAACAATGACGAATAAAGATTAAATGAAAAAGCCAAGCGTGGCCTGGTGGTTAGCGTGCCGGACTGTGGATCTGTTTGTCTAGCCTTTGCGTCTCGCTACCTCCAAAAATAATAAACGGGGCTTCGTACTTTGGGGATGTGGGTGCATTATAGTGGCAACTGTCAAATTCCACTATTCTGTCCGACAAGAGTAGCCCAAGGATTGGCGGTGGGTACTATTGACTAACTGTTTTCCTTCTAGTTTATCAGTTCAAAATTAGGGACGGCTAGCACAGATAGCTCTTTTGTAGCTTTGCGCGAATATCTGAAAAGAAACAAGCAAAAGTATGAACAGTGAATGGATAAACTGCTATTTCATTTGATGTGCAGGAATATGTTGTTTATTCAAACAAGTTACATAGCATCTGCTTTCATGACATAAGCCTAATTTGTAAATTTAACCTTGTAGACAGAAAATGTTTTGTTTTTAATATGATAATAAAAAAACTTTGAAATTCCAATTTCCCATTGGCCTCAGTATTTTCATTTCCCCAAAAGTAGGTTGGCTTGTTATGAATTTCGCGTAAAGCTACACTAGGTCCATCTGCACTAGCCGTCCCTAACTTAGCAATGATAAACTTGAAGGAAGGCAGCTAGTCAATAGCACCCACCGCCAACTTTTGGGCTATTCATTTACCAACGAATAGTGGGATTGACTGTCACATTATAACGCTTCCCACGGCTGAAAGGGCAAGCGTGATCGGTGACAGGGATTTGAACCCGTGACCCTGAGATTAGAAGTCGAGCACCATAACCACCAGGTTATGCCAGGCCTCCCAAAAGTAGTAACATATAGTGTTGGCATTTGTTATTTCAGTGATGGTAAAGATGAAAACCAAACTATTGTTATGTATAATGGCTAATGATCTCGCTATACGAAGAACATAGTGTTGTTTCTGTAGAAGGTGTTAATTGTTTATTTATTTGTAATTAAGCACAAAGCTACACAATGGGCTATCTGTGCTATGCTCACCACGGGTATCGAAACCCTGATTCTGGCGTTGTAAGTTCGCAAACATACCGCTGTGCCACTGGGGGGCAGAAGGTGTTAATTGGTGAAATTTTAAACAGAAGATGAACAAGTGCTAACTTGCAACACGGTTTAAAATAATAATAATAAAAAATATATTGTTTCATTATAAAAAGAAAGGGTTAACCCAACTTTTCACAACCGACGTTTTATTTGTTTTTGCGCAAAACTGCTTAACGAGCATTTATGTCCACCGTGGGAAAGGGAGGGGAGGGTAACCCTGATTCTCAAACTTACTGCTGAGTGACCCCACCAACACACCCATACACAACAAAGAACAACAACGGATTTGGTATACTTCTATTGCGGGCTGTTTAACCCACTATTTTTTGCAGTAATTATCTTATTTATTTTTAATAAAATTTTATTATATTGTGATTTGTTACTTTTTTTCGTATTCATTGCGATAGGTGTTTATAAGAAAAAAGTATCATATATATATAAATACACATTGTTTTCTGATTGTATACTTTTTGCCTGTTTGGTAAATCAGTAGGCTGATAAAACTCCTTCATATTGGAATGTTCTAATTACGAAAACAACAAAACCTAAATATCTGCAATGTTCTGAAATATATAATCCTCAGCTGGAACCTAACTTTAAATCAGTTAGCATATAAAAAATAACAACTTAAACTATATAAAGTAGAAAAAAAATTTAGTAAGATTTTACGTATTTGAACAGCTTAAGTGTGACTGTTTGTGTCTGGTGACATTAGTAACATATGTTAAATCGTTGTACATTCTCTGCCCTAGTTTCTGAGTTATTGTTATTGGTACAAAAAGGCAATCTGTGTTATTGGGAATTTCATTTCAGGAATCGTACCTTCACCATATGTTTAAGAAAGAATGCCACAATAACTGTAGCGTTCACTTGTTTTCTTTCTTTCAATGAAACAGTAAGAGATGTTATATTATGAGTCGGCCATTTTTAACGGCGTCAAATTACTCTATTGGTTTTCATTTATCGCTGTACCTTAATGGCACTTAAGTTAAAACTATTTCTCCCACGCTCTGTGATAGGAAATGGGTGCCTTACAATTTCAACTAAATGGTTGTTGTTACGTGAAGTTATTGGAAAGTAGGAACCTTGTAGCCAGTAGTGTTTGCCTTTAATTTCTAAAAGAAAGGAAAATAAATTGATTTAGATGAGACTTTGTTTGGAACTGATAGCACACTCTCACTTGACCTTTTAATTATCTTGCTTGCCTTAAAATCACACATTTAACGCTAGATTGGGTGTGTTTTTCTGATATTTTGTTATTTGAACGCCATCTTATGTGACACATGGGCTAAAGTAGTGGTTCTCAAAATGTGGTTCGAGGACCACTGGTGGGCTGAAAAGGTTCTCCAGGTGTTTCGCGGGCTAGTCCAGAATGCAATTTACTGGTAAGTTTTTGTTGTTGTTTTTTTTTTTTTGTCGGTGGCAATCGAAAGAGGGTGGGAGAGATCCGGTAGATGGTCTTTGGACGAAAAAGTTTGGGCTTAAGAATTGCTGAGCACAGGGAAGGGAACCAGGATCATCCCTCACGTATGTAGCCATTTTCAATGGTTTGACAATTATAACGTTACCACAGCCCGAAACCTGAAAAAATTTATCTCTCTTAAAACACAAAGTAGGATTCGAAGATAAAAAAAACCAAAAAAACTAAGTGTTGGCGTTGGCATGGTGTTAAGGTTAAGCTGTGTACTTCAGTGTGGATAAATTCTTGATACCTGATATGTGAAATCAAACATCTGTGTCGATAAAAAAAACTTTATATCAAAAATATAGTACGTAAAGCTCTCATTATTGTTATTGACGTTATCCAACAGTACGCAAATCAACTTTGGCGAAATTCTTTGATAATTTGCGCATGTATCCTTGGTGAGTATGTGTAATATAGTTTTTACTGACACGATTCGAAAGTTTGTTTTTTAGCATAAAGCTACGTAGTTGACTGTCTACACTATGTTCACCATGTGGGATCGAACACTATATTTTAGCGTTCAAGTCTGTAATCTCACAGCTGACCCCCTGGGAAATTGAATCAGAAATAGCAATTAATTTGACCAATAATGATAGAATACAGATCATTGTAAATTTATTTTGATTATCAATGACAAAATACAGGAAGTTTTACAACTACTTTGACTACCAATGCTCAAATACAGGCAGTTGAGCATTAATTATTTTGAATACCAATGTCCAACATACAGCCAATTGAACAATTACTTTTACTATCAATGACAAATATCTTGAATAAATATTTTGATTACAAATGACCAAATATTGGTAGATAAACAATTATTTTAGCTATAATGTTCAAAATACACGAAGCTTAATTTTTGTGATCAATAATGATCAAATACAGGTAGTCTAACAAATTCTTTGACAATATCAGTCATCAATATAATAGGTTGAACAAAGTGTTTGATTAACAACGGCCAAACACAAGCAGTCCAACAATTATTTTGACTAACAATGACTAAATACAGCCAATTTTGCTTGACTTTATTATTCACGGTTAAGGAATCCAAAATGGTTAGTTATAACTTTCTAAAATTATTAAAATAAAAATATATAAGATAAATTCGATGACGAGGAACCCACTTTGAGATTAGTAATGCTTGGAGACGGTTTGAATGGGTAATGAAGAAAAACTAATATAAGTTTAACATAACAGCAAATGGACAACGTTTCGACAAAACCTTTGATAATGACAAAACCTTGTCGAAACGTTGTACATTTGCTGTTATGTTAAACTTATATTAAAGTTTTTCTTCATTACCCATTCAAGCCGTCTCCAAGCATTATATAAGACATATCCTTATAGTCGACTAAATAATTTCAAAAGTTGTTAAATCATTCAACCAAAATTCTGAATACCGAGATTCGAACTTTAGATCAATAGGTTAAGTTAATTTATCTCAAAGAGATATTCAGCAACTCTCTAACTTCATCAGTTGTGCGAAGATATGCAAACAACGACGAATATTGAGAGAAGCATAAAGCCTGTTACAACGTACAAAATAAACTAGACTTTAAACTCAGGATAAGTCGAGCTATGCTGAGAAGAAGCTTTGTTTGTTTGTATGGACTTTTCGCACAATTCGACACAATAACTCACTGTACATAACTATTCATAATTTTGAACTGACAGACTAGAGGGAAGGCAGCTAGTTAATAGCACTCACCGCCAACTTCTGGGCAACTTTTAGCTGACCGAATGGTGAGACTTGACTGTCATTTTTATAGCACATCAACATGGCCCCATTGCGGAGCACGTTTCTGCTTCAAGGGAACACGAACCATGAACCCTCGGATTCACTAGGCGGGCAAGCTAAATCAAGGCTACGACTGCCTCCTGATCTCTTGACATATTTGCACTCTAGTCTATTACGTTCATAATTAGGGACGGCTATGCATAGAATGCTATTTCTGTAGCTTTGTAAGAAAATTCTGTAGGAAACTCACAATGAAAGAATCGGGACAGTAAATCCTCTGTTTTCTATTGACCATATAACAGGAATAAAACAAAATTGACCATTGTAAAATTATACTTGTAATTCAAAAAATACTTAAACCTGTGAAGCGGTAAGCTCATCAATAGCATTACTGAAATGCATACGTACAGTTCAATAGGAAAAGATAGAATCTTCTAGTCATAGGTACTGCTCAAAATGTATAGCAGAAACAATAAAGCAAATAAAACCCAAGAGAAGTTTAATTACAATTAGATCAGAAGTAAAAGGACAAAATTCGTATGGATTAGCACCAATAATCCATTATACGAGGAGAAATTTTGAGATTGCTCTAAAGATAGAAGAGAGTATTTGAAATATAGTAGAATAATAAGTTTACAGTGGAACTGGTATAAATATCAAAAACATTAGTGACTATAAATCACAACCACTGGTATATCCCACATGATGGTGACTTACACTTTGATAATCACAACCACTGGTATATACCATACATGATGGTGACTTAAGATCTATACATCACAACCACTGGATATCCCATACATGATGGTGACTTAAGATCTATACATCACAACCACTGGTATATACCATACATGATGGTGACTTAAGATCTATACATCACAACCACTGGCTATCCCATACATGATGGTGACTTAAGATCTATACATCACAACCACTGGATATCCCATACATGATGGTGACTTAAGATCTATACATCACAACTACTGGTACATTCTGTACATGATGGTGACTTAAGATCTATACATCACAACCACTGGATATCCCATACATGATGGTGACTTAAGATCTATACATCACAACTACTGGTATATTCTGTACATGATGGTGACTTAAGATCTATACATCACAACTACTGGTATACCTATACATGATGGTCACTTCAGTTCTGTGTATCACTACTTCTAGAATACTGAATATAATGGTGACTTCAGTTCTATATGTCATAATTATGAGTGTTTACCGAATATGATGGTAAGTTCAGTTTTAAACATCATAACTACTGGTGTATACCGAATATGATGGTGAGTTCAGTTTCATATATTACGTTTACAATCACTGGCTGTTCGGGAACGTGTGAATAATTTAATTCCTTTACAACACAACTAATAGTTTTATTTAGATCTTTGATGGCTTCAGTTTTATGCACTGCTACAGCAATAGCATATGTAGAAAAGTTTACCAACTTTGGTTACACCGTAATCGTTGAGTTGTGAGCTGTTTGGTGTCTCATTGGAAACATGGCATATTTTAAGTAAGTCGTTATTGAAAAAACAACAACAAACAGACGAAGTTTAGAAAGATTTTATATAACTTATGGTGACATCTAGGAGTTTACTTCACAGAGAGATATTAGCATGATAGATGTAAAGCTATTTAGTGAAAATATATATCCATGCGTACCAGAACTGACGTCTAGAAACGTCAAATGTTTGTAGTTTAAATTGATGTAAAACCATTTATACAGTCTCCGCTTTTTCTTGTGACACAAAGAGGATAGCGTTTTGTCTTTCACACACATAAATATAGTTACACATATGCATTCATATATGATTTGGACAAGATGACATACCAAATGCTATAAACAACAGATTTATCACGTGGCCACTTCCTTAACGTTGCGAGACTTAAGAAACCATATTTCCTTTCAGCTTCTCATGACCAATATTTTATTTAGTTTGGACAGAAAGAGCACAAACGGCTCACGTGACTGATAATTATTGATTATAAAAGACTACAGGTTTTTTTTATGGCGACCATCAATAAATGAAGCAACCCAGTGGTTGGCGAAATGACCATTTGGCCCATTCTGCTGTATCATTTTGTGTCTCTATGATCTCAGAGCCTTGGTACTCTCCTGATGCTTGGCTTTTTAATGTGGCAACGTGTGTGATGAAAGACCGCTGATAAAGATGTCCATGATCAAAGCTAAAGAAAGATTATGTTTCAAGTAAGCGTGTGCTGTAAGTTACATCATGTCATACTTTATATGTACTGGTGTAAGACACTACGTGCACACGTACGCTCGTGCGCCATACGAAACCAAAATCGACGTAAAGTATACTTTGATCATAAAATTTACTACGTCACGCAAAGACCTTAAGCTTAACACGGGTTTAATGAAGGGTTTGAATAAATAGTTTTTGTAGATTTTTTCTTCTTCTGTGGGCGAGCTATTTATTGGTCGAATAAAACTGGTCCGTTATAGTAAGTAAAACCTTTTGGCAACTAATTCTGAATCGCTTAGGAGCTCATTTTTCAGACATCAGCGAAACACAGGAAAACTTATAATAACGTTTCTTTTTATTAGCTCAAACCTTCTATGTATCAAACTGGTGTTTTATTAACTAGTTAAGACATCAAAAGTGAGAATTAAAGAATTTTCAGCTAAACATATGTAGCTAAAGAAAACAAAAGGAAAAACGACCATGTTCATAATAACAAGTCAAAGATCGCGGGAACTTAAAAATATATCATCATTAAAGTTTCACAAAACTTACCAATTATAAGCCAACTCTATTCCAAGACTTTATAAAAACTCTTCACTGTGGAAAAACATAAATCAGGAAGGTTGTTGTTTAAGAGAAAGTTTAGGCAAAAAAGACTGTACTCAACTGGAGACTTCAGTGGACTACATCTGCCTTGAAAGTTTTTTGGCGACTTTCGATCTGCTAAAGCAGATTTTTATCATGTCATATTCACGTTCGCAACTTAATCATTTTCAACATGCAGATAAAAGACAAACAGATGTTTAATCTGGCATAAGAAAAATATAGAAATACATTAACAACAAAATTATAACTTGATTTTTAGCTAAATATAAAACCTTATTATAAGCATGTAGTTAGAAAGAATGTTGACCAGGGAACAGTTACATAGAGGAATGTTTAGCATTAGTTTTTCGTGTATCATAGTGAATACAAAGTAAAGAGCTCATTCGACAAGTAAGAACGATTTGTACTTTGGAAAAACTATTATACAAACATTTCAGCTTAATGTTTGTTCTGGGTAAAGAGTTTTACACTAACGCAACTAATACTGGTAAGCCTTTGTAGGTAGAAAAACAACAAAAAAAATATAATCGTACAAGAATATCATAGCAATATAGTTTTTATACCATAAACACGTGAACTTGTAACATTGTTGTTTAACAGAGAATATCTAGAAAGAGTTTGTTTGTTTCCAATTAAGCACAAAACTACACAATGGGCTATTTTTGTCGTGGCCATCACGGGTATCGATACCCAATTGGGGGTCTCAACAAAGACAATACGTAAGGTGAATATACTTAAATAAAATCCACGAGTTTTAATAAGTTTCATATTATTATTTTTACTAATACTTTTGCCCCGCTCCGGTGACTCAGCGGTAAGTCTCACAGCTTACAACGCTGAAATTCAGGTTTCAATACCCAGCATGGGAAGAGCACAGGTAGCTCGTTGTGTAGCATTGTCCTTAATAACAAACATGCAGGTAAACTACTAAAAATTTGTTTGGAAAGTTCACACAAAGCTACACTAGGGCTACCTTCGTTAGTCGTTCTTAATATTATGCTAATAAATTAGAGGGAAGGCGGCTAGTTAGTAGCACCTATCGACAACTTTTGAGCTACTCTAATCGAGCTGTGGAAATTGATCGTCACTCTTGTAACGCACCCATGGCCCTATAGTGTGGAACGCGATTCTGCGATAACGAAACACGAAGCATGGGCCCCCGGATTCACAGCCTGACAAGTTAAACATTAGGCTACGCATGACCCATTTTACTAATTTAGGAACGCCTTTGTACTAGATATATATATATATATGTATATAGCTAATTAGATGAACAACCAGTTTTAAAACCCGTATCTGAGGTATTAAACAGTCGGGCAACATATATATATATATAAGTAAGTAGGTAATATACAAATAAGCAGATAGAGTCTGATGGACAGCTTGGTGCCAGAAATAGACAGATAGAAAGTTAAGAGACAGATAGATAACCAGCTGAATAATTCACAGTATTCTATTACAACAGTAATTGAATATGCTGTATAAATATACATATGAATGTTTAAACATTCGAATTTAATAAAGTCAAGAAGATTAATTTGAGATTTCACATAAAGTTTGATTCCATGTGAATTCATATTACAATTGCATTTCAATCGACGTTGTTTGTGTTTAAAATGAAGGTGTTTGCTACGTCTATCAAACACGACACAGTAATTCAAACAGACAACACCGAAAGATTATAAATGAGAAAGACCTCGAACATTTTATTGAATTATCTTGATACTAACAACGAAATGTAACATGTAAGCAAATATTGTCATTAGTATTATGAAGTGCTATTTTTACCCTGAATAAAGAATTATATTTTGTTTCCAGATGATTGAACAGCATCGTGTAGAACAGAATTGATATTCAACGTCGAGAAAGTGGAAAACGAATATTCGTAATAGTATAAAACTTTATCTTTTAATCTCTAATGGTATAATTCAGTTATGTTTTCCTAAGAAAATTACATAGAACTTCTGAAAAAAAAAGAAGATTATCTGGGGCACTTTTTTTTAGATAAAAGGAACAAATTATTAGTTATCCAAACCTACAATATGAATTAGTGAAAGGTTTATTTCATAGAACAGAGACACGTTTAGCTATCTACTGTGTCCGCTGCGAGGACTCGAACTTCGTATTTTAATGTTGTAAATCTGTAGAATTACCGCTATCCCACTGGGAAACATTAGCGAAAGGATGGACAGAAATATGTAAGATGTGTAGCTAGATATCGCAAAATTGTGGAGGGTCTTTGGTAATATTATAATAAGAATAAAATAGTATCGGGATATTCTGGAAATAATTTCCGTTGTTTTTTAGAAAAGTTAAATTGTATCTTCGGATAAATAATCTAGTTGTTTTACTAACCAATTTTTTAAATTCAACTACTCAAGAATTATGACAAATTTTAGTGAATTGTTGAAGCCTAACGCTGGTTTGGAGACTGTTTGTTTGTAATTAAGCACAAAGCTACACAATAAGCTATCTGCTCTCCTCACCACGGATATCGAAACCCGAATTCTAGCGTTGTAAGTCCGCAGACATACAGCTGTGCAACTGGGAGGCAGGTTTGGAGACATTTATGAGTTTGAATAAAAACAGCTTATATATCAAGTTTCAATCGTTATCAGTTGTTAGTTAAGTTAAGATTTACAGGCTGACTGTCCGTATATATTGTTTTAGAGGAACATATCCACTTCAACTAATACTTGCCAATAAACTCATTTTATTAATCTGTTTGTTGGACAAACTTTGTTGTGATTTACACGATAAGAAATGAAATACTTTGAAACTTCTTAAGTATACGTGAACTTCAACTGTTCTTTTCACACACGAAGCGAAGAGTTGAATTTGAAGAGTTTCATAATCATTTACAACGTTGTTAATGGCATATGTCACGTAAGATGCGGTTTCATTACAACCACGCCATTTTTTTCGATAAAAATATAGCATTTTAATTCTTAGTTTTCCTCATGATGAGATGAGTTGTTTGTAAGGAAAACTGAAATACTTCAGCTCATTAGCCAATCCACGGTATGATCACAAACTTCAAGTGTTTCGGCCATGAGAAAATTGGGGTTCTTTGTTAACAGAAGCAACAACAAAACGGATCTTCTGTAGTGCATGGCCACTTATGTAACTGTAACTGAATATTATGGAAAACCTCGCAACCTTATTTTGCACATTTTTTTTTAATTTTAGTTTTATATTTGAAAAATTCTTATTTTGATTTCGACTTTCTATGGGAAACTTCTGCCCCCCCCCCCAAACAAGCAAAACAAGGCTACAAGTTACCCAACAAACTCTTATAATTAACTTTGTTTGCACTCGCTGAGTCAGTCTAATAATAAGAATGTTTAAAGTGTTCACCGCCGTTATCAATACTTGCCTTTAAACGAGACATGTAGACACTAACCAAGTAAGGCAGAATTCAAAGTCCAGAGTGCTAACCACTACACCATTGAACTATATGAAAGATGTCTCATGGCATACATATGTGACACTTTTTCAAAACAGACCTGCGCATTGTTCTGCACGCGTGCAGATCTGAAGTTAGAATCTCAAGTGCCGAACTTATTTGTCGGCGAAAGATATGCAAATTGAGTGACTTCAATTTATACACATGATCACGTAAATATACACACATGAAAAGGTCACAAGAAATGCAACAGAATAAGTATCATTAATATTTTTACTGGGAGCTTAGCTACGAACCACCGTGTATAAACACACACACACGCACACACACACTCATTAATAGATATAATTATGGAATCACACAAGCATTACATATACAAGAGCCATAAATAATGAAAAATTGCAACTGGATGGTGAATTTGTTAATAGTAAAAAACATTATCACAGGAAATACAAAACAATAAATTATAGAGTGCATTAATATGTTGAATGCGAGTCCTTTGCTCTACACAGAATATTACACCTTGTTTTCATGTTGAATGCGAGTCCTTTGCTCTACACAGAATATTACACCTTGTTTCCATGTTGAATGCGAGTCCTTTTCTCTACACAGAATATTACACCTTGTTTCCATGTTGAATGAGAGTCCTTTGCTCTACACAGAATATTACACCATTTTTTCATGTTGAATGCGAGTCCTTTGCTCTACACAGAATATCACACCTTGTTTCCATACAATTTACTTGCTTGTGGTTGTGGATTATTGTTCCAGTTGTCCTGTATTACTCTAGAGTTTACCCAAATTGATTGGCCAGATTTTATATAAGCCCATGCAATTTTAAGATTGTTTATATGAGGACTTTGTGCAGATTAGTTGTGAGTGTTCCGTCATATTCTTTGCCGTCAAGATATCGTTTGTTTGTTAAGGTTTTACCCGCGAGGCTACTCGAATGGCTGTTTAGCTCAAAGTTGTCCCAAGCGCATTTCTTTTTTTTTTACTGGCAACAGGCCTCAAACCATGAGCCCTGGGATTCATATTCAGAGGACACTGACACTAGGCCACGCCCAGCCTCAAGATATCGTTTCACTATATTTGCTGTAAGATTGGTATTATGGTCTTGTTGAAATATGAATCTCTGCCTGACGAGTCGTCATACTGAGAATATGGCATGATGGATCAGAATCTGCTTGTACTTGTCAGCAGTCAGGGTAGATCACCGAGCTTGTATTGACCCACCACCATGCTTCAATAGATGTTCTATATGGACTATGATGCCGTTCTCCTTCCCACCCTTAAAGAACCTGTCGTTGATTATTGCTGAATAATTCGAACTTGGGTTCATCTGAAAAGAGCACAAGTCTCCAGCTTTGCTCATTAAACTGTTTGTAGTCTGTTGACCATTTCAACCTTTGGGTTGGCTACCTTTTCTCAACAGCGGTTTTCAATAGTTTCTTTTTTCATTGAGACCACTTTGTGCCAATATGTATTTTACTTTTGTCGAGGTAACATTCACACTTGTATTTACAGCAGGGTCTTTTAGTAAGATCAGTCTATCTCATGAAGAATATACCCTGAGGTGCATAACATCACTATTTAAGGGTTTTGACTGTCTACCTCGACCACTTGTATTATTAATAACTAGCTGGAGTACCCGTTCCCTTATGTGTAATTCTAAAAAACGCAAAAATGTCCAGAAAAATTGCAAAATACAAAATGTGAAACCGCAACTTTGCATGTATCTCCGCATGGACCCAACAAATCTTCATGCCAAATTTGGTGAAGATCCATCCACAGGAGACGAAGTAGTGGTAAAAACGCAAAAAAACGCCAATAAAACAGCTAATCGCAAAATGCAAAACTGAAAATTTAAATGTATCTTTCCATGGATCCAATGAACCTCCATATCAAATTTAATGAAGATCCATCTTCAGTTGGTAAAGTAGTGGTAAAAAACGCCCATAAAAACTGCAAACCGTAAATGCAAAACTGAAAATTTGTACGTATCTCCCAATGTACCCAATGAACCTCCATACCAATGTTGGTGAAGATCAATCCACACCCTGCGAAGTAGTTACATGGACATACAACAGACAGTACTATTATATTTATATAGATGCCAGTTTCATGTGCCCTCCTCAGAATCTTTAATACAGCTCTTAGTTAAACACAGAGTAATACAAATGTTAATATTTTCTTCCTTACTAGGAACATAACAAAAACTTCAAAATCCTCAGCTAGATATAGCTATAAGTTGTTGTTTACCCCAAAATTTCAAATGGGATCATGAAGATCCCATGAGCTTTTCAATCACATTTTATCTAAACTGTTTTTGCATTATCACGTTAATTGTGAGTCCATGGCTTTGTTGGTTACGAACAGAAATACTATATTTTTTGTTTGTTTGTTTGTTTGTTATTAAGCACAAAGCTACACAAAGGCTGTTGAAACCAGAACTTTAGCGTTGTAAGTTGTGAGACTTACCGCTGAGCTACCGGGGGCGAAATACTACATTACTGCAATTAATCATGTTAATTACTATCGGAGTCCCCAATGTATTTTACGTAAAAAGAAGATATTTTTTCCCAGTTCATTTTAGTCAGTTCTTTATAGTAAATGTTGTAATAGGCAAAGAACTGAAATTCTCAAAATGACGCAATGTTTGTTTGTTTTCTTGTTTCTGGTTAAGCGCAAAGCTAAACAATGGGCTATCTGTCCTGTGCACACCAAGAGTATTGAAACCCAGTATATAGCGTTAGATAGAAGTCTTGAGACTTTCTGCTGAGACACTGGGAGCTGATGTAATGTATGGTTTCAACCGGGTGGTGAACACCATAAAAAGAAGTAGGTAATTTGAGAGCAGACAATAGAAGGCTAGGTGCTAAAGCTTGTAAAGTTAAAAGTACTGAAGGCTAGGTGCTAAGCCTTGTAAAGTTAAAAGTACTGAAGGCTAGGTGCTAAAGTTTGTAAAGTTAAAAGTACTGAAGGCTAGGTGCTAAAGTTTGTAAAGTTAAAAGTACTGAAGGCTAGGTACTAAAGCTTGTAAAGTTAAAAGTACTGAAGGCTAGGTGCTAAAATTTGTAAAGTTAAAAGTACTGAAGGCTAGGTGCTAAAGTTTGTAAAGTTAAAAGTACTGAAGGCTAGGTGCTAAAGCTTGTAAAGTTAAAGTACTGAAGGCTAGGTGCTAAAGCTTGTAAAGTTAAAAGTACTGGAAAAGAAAGTTTAAACACTAAAGTAAACGCAGTTTGCAGTGCTGAAGAATCGCTATGAAACGAATGTTAAACATCTTGATTTTTAGTACCAATTATAGGCCTATCATAATAGGCTTTATACATTTTTTAACGAAATCAGATACGTAATATAAGAGACAAAAGTATTTCCTCACTGTTTATGAAATTAATTACGCAAAGCAGTTTTTTTTTTTTTTTTTTTTTACAAAACAATTTTTTGCTAAGCAGTAAGGCGAATAATAGAAATATTTTAACTAATTGTTATTTTGAAAGAATAAATTACCTGATCTTATTCTAAGCAAATTTGTTGATACTGGTTTTATAGGATTTTATTTTGACAGCTTAAGTTTTGTTTAAAACAAGGGCATAGAAAGTATTTAGGCTTAGCGTTTTTTTTTTAAGTATTTCGGATTAATAACAATATAGTTTTAAAAATTTTAGTTCATCAAATATCACTTATAATACAACTAATTTCTGTGTGGATGTAGATAGTAAAGTCCAAGATCTTTAATCTACATAACTGCCCAATGGTCAAACTCTATTGACAGTGAAAAGATTATGCAATGCACATACTTAAAAGGACAATATTTTCGAATGGCGGAGTTGTAACTCTGTCCTATTGGAAGGATGTGCTAACACCAGATCTTAGACACATTTCGTGCACCAAAATTAATGATGGCTGGAACTGATAACAGTTTGCTCTGAATTCTGAGTAAAGATACAGCTTGTCTGACTAAGTAAACTTTCCCTGTTATTCAGTATGGATTTACCGAACTTGCTGCATAGCAACAACGACTGCGTCGCTCACTATCCTCTTTTATTATGGTTACCAGAGAGATGACATCAGAAACACCCTGATAATCTTAGTGTAGCGTTCAAAACAAACAAATCTGACGGCTGTCTGGAATATTGACTAATTCTTTAAATTTTGAAATTATTGTATTAACTTTCTCTTTCGAAACACGCATGTAATACTGTCTTTGTTACCTATACTCTACTTTTCTAGTTGTATACCGCAGTATAAAAACAGATGCTATTTGTTTTCAAAAAACAATAACAACAAAAAGACTCGGAAAAAGAAACGGACGCGTTTAAAGCGTTTGAACAATTGATTAGTTTGTTATCGTAAAAATTTAATAAATACCACATTTCGATCAGAGTTGTTACATTCGTTCAAAAGTGTATGTAGAATGAAAAAACAAAGAAGACAAACATACAGACGAATATACACAAAGAAGATAATAATTCAATCCGAAAGTTTAACTTCCTTGATAAATTAACAATTATGTAAACAATGTTGACTTGCTACAAAGGTGAAAAACTATAAGCCTGAGGAGGATTCGGTCTCACGCCCCCCAGTAACTGGCAGATGTTTTAATCAGCTGAACTGAGCAAAAGAAGCACTTTTCAAAAACTTACAAAACATTATCGAACAAGGTTTTGCTCTTAATTAAGAATTCTATTACAGCAAGTTCTGCTGGCTTTATTTACTCCAATAGGTCAAATAAGGGCGAAGTTAAAAGTTCAATTTTTACCAACATTTTAGTAACTAACAGTTGTCTGCGGAAAAAAGTTCTTAAGAGTGTTGTTTTATCAGTTATTTGTTTGTGCCTGAGTACGGTTTTTTTTCAAAAATGAATCAAATATCTGCACCGGAATTGTGCAAAACGGTCGAATACCAACCAGAAACTAATTAATAAATCCATGGCAGAACAAGGCGAAAATTTCTGTTTCGTCAATGTCAACGTTGAAAGGTTTGTCCGACTGTATATTGTAGATCGATAAAGAATATAACGAGTTTAGCTTCGGCTACAGTTTCACAAGCCTATTCACGATAGAAAAGTGAATCTAGGATCACACGGAAGATAAGTGTGTAGTGTGAGTGTGTATGTCTGTTTATTCAAAACGAGGTGAAGAAAGTATAGCATATGAATAGGAAAACAGCAGATGAATAGGGAAAACATCATATGAGTAGGGAAAAACGGCATATGAAGAGGGAAAACAGCATATGAAGATAGGAAAACAGGATATGAATATGATAAAACAGCTTATGAAAGAGTTAGAATCCTATCATTTTTGGTTTGCACATTACCTAAGTGGAGAAAACTGCATCTTCCTTTTATATCGGGTTTCATTGTGTATTTTAACTTGAGGTTAGAGGTGTACCATGATTACTTTCAAATCCTCAGTTTTCAAGATACATTTACCTAAGACTAAAAGAACAAATTAGTGTTTTGTGCTAAACGTGGCTGATGTTAGTTATTATTTAATCTGCTCTAATCCTTTCTGTTTTCTTCAGTGACGTGTGGTTTAGGTGGAATGCACATAATAAAATATATGTGTAAACAGTGAAGGTTAAGTGGAATTATTGAGAATGTTAAGTTCATCATCAGGTTGTGCTCATAAAATAACTGACTTCATAACGTGTATGTTCTCCACCGAGGAAGTGCATATATATTTTAAACTATACCCAAAGTGTTTAATTGGTTATGATAATCAGAGACACGTGCAATCCATCGACGGATTTAATAAAAACTGCATGGGGAATTCTAATGAAAGTAAACAATTTTCTTCTGTTACCCACTTTCAAAGTAAGCCTAATTCTTTCAGGTAATTTGCGGGGCGTGTCTAGAAGGTTAGCGATTCTGGATTGTGAATACGAGGGCTCCGCACTTTAAGATATAAGAATGGCGATCAAGTCCCACTACTCGTTGAGATAAGAGTCACCTAAGAATTTCCGGTGAGTGTCATTAACTTGGTGCCTTATCTGTTATCGATCAGTTTAACACTGGGGACGGCTATGTGCGAATATTCTGAAACAAACAAACTTAACATACACGTGTAACTTCTCTTATCACATCTGAGTTTTACCTGTTCGAACTTTTATTTTCTCTCTCTATTCCTGGTTGTGAGTGTGTTTTGTACGGAAAACGTCATTCCCTGCCATATTCTGATAGAACCTGTACACATCGGCTTCTTTGGGCGTGTTCTTGTCTTTTTATTTCAGTTATCAATCCATCTGTGCTCTCCTCCCCTACCAAACATTTACAGATCATTTATATTATAATTCTTCCTCTGCCTCTTACATTTTTTTTTAGTTTAAATATATTTACCCCCCCCCCTCTCCCGTCAGTTTGTTTTGGTATAACATTGCACCTCGCCTAAATAACGTTTACAGTTATTCATGCTAATACGTTTGAGGTTACTCATTTTGTTTTATGGTGTTTACAGTAGTTTCAATATCGTTATTAATCCACAAGTGCGTCTAAGTGAGCGCCAGCAAACGTCGTTAGCTCGTTTCGCAACGCCCCAATATGGTGGGTGGAGCTACAACTTTATTTTAATCCTTGGACTTTTATGTGTACCGAAACAATCCCAAAAAGTGACATGAATTTCAGATTTTAACTTTTCTCTCCTTTGTGTGTTTTATCTAATATCCTATATTTTATGACTACACGTTTTACATTTGATAGATGTGGGTTTTCTCATTGTATTTTTAGCCCCAGCGTAGAGGCTCATAGAATGGCTTCAAGTTTGTTTTTCTTTAAGTACAAACTTTAAGCTCATAGCTCCATCTCTTGACCGATTTGAGATATATTTACAGCCGCGGCTATTGAGGATTTCATTTTATTTCATATCTAACTATGTGCTAAGCCTGGAAAGGGCAATTTATCAGAAGTATTTCGTCATTCTGTATTTGCCCGAACAGACAGGCTTGGTTTTCAGATTTTATTTTATTGTTTTTCTGTTCGTTGATATTCTGAAAGTTAGGTTTTTATTAGGTGTTTGCAGGTCTCGCTTTGCTTGGTTGCTCTCTACTTTCTAAGAGGGCGCATCTTTAATCGGAGTAATTTCACTGTTTAAATACACACAGTGGCGGATTAAGATGGGGGTTCAGGGGTTCGTCGACCCTCTCCCACGAGAGAATGAAATGTTCTCATACTTAAAAGAAATAATCAAGTCTAACTTGATGGGGTCATTGATTCTTTTTAGACTTCAATTAAAACCATTCTTATCGTACACTAGTGGAAAGCTTTCCTTTAAGCCTGGAGTTCAACGATATTGTTCATTAGTCTTAAGGCCCGGCATGGCCAGGTGGTTAGGGCGCTCGACTTGCAATCTGAGGGTCGCGGGTTCGAATCCCCGTCCCACCAAACATGCTCGCCCTTTTAGCCGTGGGGGTATTATAATGTGACGGTCAATCCCACTATTCGTTGGTAAAAGAGTAGCTCAAGAGTTGGCGGTGGGTGGTGATGACTAGCTGCCTTCCCTCTAGTCTTACACTGCTAAATTAGGAACGGCTAGCGCAGATAGCCCTCTTGTAGCTTTGAGCGAAATTCAAAAAACAAAAACAAACATCATCAGTCTTAAATATATGTTTAAAGCAAATTCATAACCATGTAATTTCAAACAACTTTTTCTTCTTCTTAGCGCAAAGCTGTACAGTAGACTATTCGAGTTTTGTCTGCCGTGGTGATCGAACCCCAAATTCGAGAATTATAGGCCCACCAGTCGAGTAATGGGTGACAATTCTAGGGGATGAGCTGAGTCGCCTGGTGACATCGAAATAAAAAAAATACTTTTTATAATTGCCTTTTGTGATATTATTTTCCAATATAATGATAAATCAACGTAGTGTCTCCGAAACTAGTCGGTTGTAAAGTTTTGTTTCATTCTGTCCAACATCGTTGTTTTCTTCATCTTACTTAGTTATCCTGCTAAGGAAACATAAAAACTTTGTCATGACAACTGCTGTTTACCATGGTTACTATACGTTTATATTAACATGAAAAACAACAACATTATTTGTAAAATTTTCACCTGTTCGCTGCTGTACATTGCATCATACTGCTTTCATATATTAACATAACATTCCTCGTGTTTACATTATTTAATCAATACTTTATCAAAATATTTTTACTGATATATAAAGTAAATAACTTGCCTAAGCCTTTCAACTCGTATATCACGTGTACAGAAGTTTCTTCTCTATCTCCAGCACAACGTATAAGGTTAAGTATTTATTTTAATAAGCAATGAGAAACTCGTCCACGTTAAAGGAAAAAACAAAACAAAACAACATTCTCACGTCAGTTTACGGACTTAAAATGCTAAAATCCGGGATTTGACTCCTTCTGGCGGACAGAGCACAGATAGTTCATTGTGTAGCTTTGCACTAAAAAACATCAACGGAAATATATTCGTAACCATGGTTACTACGGTAATAGTGGTAATGTTTGTAATGTATTAAACGACTTGTTGGCATAAGATCACGTAATATATATAATATACACAACTACTTTCGTCCTTGGATAGGGGCGTCGCTAGCCACCTAAAATATTCGGGGCTTGGGCCCTAAGAAGCACCTACTACTACTCCAAATAATTAATACATAATCACAATATAAAATATAATAGTTTACGTAACATCTTAAAAACGATTTGGGGCACTGTGAAATACATCAAGGGCACTCTCCGGCGCACAGCAACATTCCTAACCATGGAGCTACATCATGTGAGATGTGCTATTTTATATTAAAAAATGGGATAGGTTTAATTATAGATCACATTATTAGCCTTGATTTTATCACATCATATAAAGCAGAGATAAACTTTAAGGCTTCGTGTTCATTTTAATTATAGATCATATTACTAGCCTTGAGTTTATCACATCATACAAGGCAGAGATAAACCTTAAGGCTTCGTGTTCATTTTAACTATAGATCATATTACTAGTCTTGATTTTGTCACATCATATAAAGCGGAGATAAACCTTGAAACTTCGTGTTCATTTTACTTAATACACCACATTTTAAAATCAACTATAAAAATATTACGCCATTATAAAGAATATTTTAGGGTTACGTGCACTACTTTGATATAGACTTTAATGCCTAGACTATCTGTTGATATTATACATGGATACCTAATACGATCTCTTGAGGGGAGTCACGAGTTACGTGAGCTGCTGATTTAGCACAACGTTTAAGATGCAACTAGTAATATTTTGTATCGCTTAACCTCAATTTTCATCTTTTTTGTATGTTTGTTTTAAAATTCGCGAACAAAGTTATACAAGGGCTGTCTGCTAACAGCCTTCCCTAATTTTGAAGTGATAAGACAAAAGGGAAGGCTACCTGTCAAAGGCGCCCACCGCTAACTCTCGTATTATGGAAATCGGTGCTCTTAAAGCATACCCACGGCTACAAAGTGTGGAGCGCATTATTTCGGTAACGGGATACGAACCTTGAACCTTCGGATTTACAGGCCGGGCAGTCTAAACACTTGGCTCACTACTGAGCAAAAACCATGCATTTCACTTTTTTTTTTATCCCAAAGTATTTGAAAGCGTTGCATTTGTATTGGTTCTCTGACTACTGTAAACAGCTGTTTTTGCCCCCCCCCCAATTGGCACAGCGGAATGTCTGCGGACTTATAACGCTGGAAATAGGGTTTCGATACCCGTGGTGGGAAAAGCAAAGATAGCTCATTGTGTAGTTTGCGCTTAACAACAATGAGATTCATTAAACAATACTGAATGCCAGAACAAGCATGGATAAAACATTTAAATCTTTATTTTTTATGATTAAGTGTTGTTATTATTTGTACTAAATAACAAAATCCCTCATTTGTAAAGTTGATGGGAAAAATCTGTTAATAAATATACTACAAAAAATTAAACCCTGCATGATACACTCTGAAAACTGACAACCAAGATCATGATGTGAACATCACTGTAACCCGAAACACACTTCCGCTGTAATGTTGATTCCGGTTTTTTACTTCCGTTTCCGGTAAGCCATCATGAGCTCGAGATAAGAAAAACTCGTGTCTTGTTTTTATGCCAACTTTATCAGAGCTAGCGTGTCGTATATCATAAAGTATATGTTTGGCTAACAGACACCTAATATGAATTAATGTTATTGTTGTTTGTAAAGATTACACAATAATTATGCAGATGTCGCGTCGCAGTAAGTGACGTAACCATCAGTTAAGGTGGAGGGTGTATGTGGAACACGCTGGTTTTGTAGAAGTTCCTAAAACGTTATTCCGACTGAATATATATATATATATATTAGTTTGTTCACAGCTTAATAAACTTCTGAAGAAGGTAGAGATCTTTGTTCTTGAGGAGATAGGAAATTTTTATTAACGTAGAAGTCTGCATAACCCAAGTTTAAGAAGTGAATGATAAAGACGCCAAATGTGGACAGTTCAACTTCAAGGTCAATTCCATGTGTGAAGCAGTCGACATTGTAGGTTGGTGTCGCGTATACAAGAAACTCGAATACCCGTTTTTGAGGTAAGAAGAAAAATATTAGATTAACATAACGTTAAATTACATTAATGTGTTGGTGTTATCTACTGCGTTCGATAAATTGTGACTTCAACTTAGTTAAGACTGACTGCTCACCTGCTGTCTTTGAGATTTAACATTACTGTCTTGTTAAAAAATTCGTTACAAAATACACATTAATGTAATCAATATAGTGGTTAAACTGTGTAAGAAAACGTGTTCATACAAACTAAAATTGGTCGAGAGTACTAAAAATAAGACGTCTAGATATATCAGCATTTAAAATACTAACATAAACGCATAGGAAAGAAAAAAAAGGGGGGCGAACAGTTTTTTGTTGGAAATTTTATTTTTATAACTACGTTCGAAAATATCAAGATAGATAAACATGAAGAATAAAATAAGATATACTGGAAAAAGAAAAGTCACGCAAGTAATGTGCGTATCTAGTTAATTAGAATAAAGCGCCTCCCCCCCTCCCCCAGTGGCACAGTGGTATGTCTGCAGACTTGTACTGCTAGAAACCTGGTTTCGATACCCGTGATGAGTAGAGCACAGATAGCCCTTTGTGCTTAGTAACAAACAACATAATAAAGCGAACATTGTGCGGAGTTCTGAGGGAAAGCGCTTCAGTTATATCGAGATAAAAACTGGGAGAATTTTATTGATCTCGAGAAGCCGTTTTCTGTTAAACAATATAGCATTGTAAACTTGCAGTTTGGTCTGATTTGCTCTACGTTAAACGTCAGGAGCGTGGAACTGATGGCGTAGTACATACTATACTGTAGTTTGAGGTACAAAGTTCGTATAATAAATCTTGTCATATCGACAGATATGTACAGTGGATTGTCAAGTGGAATGAATTTTTAACGAAGCTAGACACAGCGTGAGGAAAAATTACCTGTCCCAATGCACATAATACATGCTACCAATGTGTCGCTAGTCTTTTTTTATTCTTTTCTTTGTGCAGAAAATTAAATAACCACTCCCAAAACGTAGTTGTGTGCTCGTACGTTGGTTTTAGCTGTTGACAACTGAAATGTAATTAAATCTGAAATGAAATTGTAACTTATCATTTGCATTTAGGACCAAGACTTTGTTTGTTTGTAATTAAGCACAAAGCTTTACAATATGCTGTCTGTGCTCTGCCCACCATGGGTATCGAAACCCGGTTTATAACACTGTAAGTCCGCAGACATGCCGCTGTCCAACTGACGTTTGCCTCACTTTGTGTTTCAGTGAAAGAAAGGCTCCCAATGGCACAGCGGTATGTCTGCGGACTTATACTGCTATAAACCGGGTTTCGATACCCGTGTTGGACAAAGCACAGATGTAGCTTTGTGTTTAATAACAAACACCAGTGAAAGAAAGCCACACCTGAAACAAAAATCATGTTTTTCTTTTATATCATCAATAAATACTTTTGTCTTTAGTAGTGCAAATATTAAAAGGGCGAAATATTGTTAATATGTAGCTGGTATTAATATTACTCACAGAACACTAGTCCTCGCTCTGTAAGTCCAAATATATTGATAATTCTTACTGTAGTGTTTTTATTGATTTTGTGAAGCAGTCTGTTGAATTCTTACAACTAATATATTGACTGGTTTATTCTCGCATTGGTTTGTAATCAGCCCATAGACAAACCGTATCCAGTGTAAAATACCTGTCATTTCTAAACTTCATAAATGACAGACGATTGGAAAACATTTCATACCCCCCTCTATAATATGCGTTCGAAATTAATGTATTGCCTACTAGATACCTGGACTTGTAATTTACTGTTTTGCTGAGATAATGCTATGTTTAGTGAACTATTGGATAAAATATAATTAAGCCTTAATTCAAATTGTTTTTAACCCTTAAATTACCGACTTGTTTTTATATCGTTTACTACCAATATTGTATCATATTGAGTAATATTGTTTATGCCTTTGCTTGTTAGAAAATCCAGTGTTAAGAACTGGTCAAAAATAATAGTTATAGTCATTAGTGTTCTGTGTAAAACACCAAGGGGACCTCAGCAGTAGTGGGATTAATTGCAACATTGATGTTATTTTTGTTTATATTTTTTGGGTAAATCATGTGATATTAGGGATTCTGTAACCAAAAAAAAAATGTCTTCGACCTACAAACAAGTTGGTGTATAAATAGTTTAGAAAAACTTGTTTCAAAATCCCAGGGAAACTCCATCGATAATTCTGGTGTTAGTCCTCATATTACTGTGATTTTGCATGTGGACGAGCACATTCCGTTTAGAATACGGTAGGTTGGGCAAGGCTTAATAACGCTGAGCTTTTCTTATTGTTGATCAGATAAACGAAACGTCTGTCAAACAGTTATTGAGGGGAGGTCGTCCCTCTCGATTTTTTTTGAAAGTATCTTTGTTCCCAATGCTTTGAAATGTTACATTGAAAATGACTTTAAATTGACATACCAAACCTTTGAGCGTGTATTTTTCGTGACTTTCGATTTGATAGCTTTGTAAACTCAGAACTGCTGTTCATATTTGTTTTATGCTTCTGTAGGTAAGCTGCGCGAATGCGTTGTCTGTGACAACTAACTATGAGTAAAAGGTGAGTTAACTTATAATTCAATCTTTAAATGATAAAAAAATCAAGAAACTGGGGGGATGATTAAATGGAACAAAGGTCATATTCTTACAGTTTCGCAGCGTATCATTATAAGAACATAATGAGGTATTATTGGGTTTACGGCCGACAATATTGTTAACGGCGAGGGTACCCAAATGATGAAACATTGCATTCTAATCTTTATAAGTAAGAACGTAACAAAAGTATACTTAATAACCTATATTCACTAATGGGTTACATTATAGTTTTATCTGAACAGGTACCCTGCTGTGATTAGTAGTTAATATACATCTATATAAGCGTGAAAATACATCAACAGCAAGGAATTTTATCGTTTAAAATCTGATTATTGCTATTATGCTTATTTATTTATTTATAATGTCTCTTCAATTTTCGTATACTGATAAACAGTATGTCCATACGATAAACGTGAGACAACAAACTTTCCGAGTTATACATATAGACATTCAAAGGATTGAAAACTTTTTATCGGAATGCCTTTTAATATTTTATTTGAGACAATTTCATTACCTTATTTTGAAAGATTTTTCGGACGAACTGAGAATCATTAAAATATCTGCTTTGTTATAAATGAAGAATGTTTCATAGAATAGCTCTAGTAAAATACTGTTTTATCGAACGGTCACTGTCTTTTTAAATAGCTCTAGTACAATACTGTTTTATCGAACGGTCACTGTCTTTTTAAATAGCTCTAGTACAATACTCTGTTTTATCGAACGGTCACCGTCTTTTAAACCTTGTTTAGAGAAATTGAGCATTCAAGTTAATTTTTACAACCCCTTCTTTAGTGACAACAATTACAAACCTTTCATAACCTCAAAACATTTCAGGCATTGAAATCTGTGTTTCTTTTTATGATTTCTACATTAAAAGATGAGTTTCTAGATTATAATAAAATGTACAAAATTTATTATCAGTTCGAGACATTCCTTCAATAAATAGTGTGTTAAGCACGAAGCTGCACAAATGGTTTATGTGTGCTGTTCTCATCGCGAATATCGAAACCAAATTTTGTGACCTTTTCTTTTAATTGTTGAAGACTTACAAACTACGTCACTGGATGCTATCTTTAAACATTTTTATGTCGTATAAGGGGAAAAATCAATCTCTAACACTGGTGAAAATGTTGAAATCAAACCAATCGTAAGAGCATCTGTTTAACATCAGACTTCCACTTCAAATTTTTTAGAGAATGGATAATTACGTATTTTCGAATCTGAAATATAGTTATCAATTCCATTTATAATTATATGCTTTTTAATGTTTAATACAAAGGCTAGTATTTCTGTCCTTAATTTTCATTAAATGATATATTTTATGACAAGTGATTTATTGAGAAGGGTGCTTACCTATGTTGAATATGTCAGTCTGACTCTGTTGGTAGTCAAAATGGAGCAGTTAGACTGTTTGTTATTTTGTAATCAAGACTCTACTAAGTTAAAGGGAATAATAGGATGCGATTAAGGAAGTACCATCAATATTCTAGTATCCAACTGCCTTTATAGTATAGTAGAAACTTGTAAGCTGTAGGAGAAGTTACTTTACACATACTAAAGTCAGCTTGACTCTCTAGATATCGTTCACACGATATATGGTGAGAGCATGCGAATAAAGGGCTCTAAAATATGATGATAAAGCTAGTTTCTAATGGATTTCCCGGATTGATGAATAAAATGTCACGATGCTTATTTTTCTACGGTGACCGAAAAATTCAGTTACTGTTAGAAAAAAAACAACAACCTAGAAAGTACTTGTTCGGTAATATCATTGCCTGTTAAAAATGTTCGTTAACAAAGTTTCGGTAAAGTTTAAAATATTTTTGTTTGATATTATGAAATACAATCACGATCTTTGAAATATCTGAAAAACGATGTTAACCTAACATCACATTTTAAAAATTGATAAATAACTGGAACCACGTGATTTAAGTATGTCTACCGTCTTAATTTCACACATGTTAAATACCAGATTATATTTTACCTATTTGTAACGAATTTTAATGCAGCATTTATATATTATTAAAATCCATTTTTCTCCTGTTTCCTTGTAGGAACTATTTGCAAGTAATTACCCGTTTGTTCTAAGCTACAGGTTTTCTTTTAATCATATTGTATGACACACGATGCATAATTCTGTACTGATGATAATTGAGATTGTTAATGTCGACTCCTTTCGGGCATTTTGAAACACCTACTAGTGTTCTGACACCAGTTGTTTGTTTTGCACATTTGCCAGATCCAAGGCTGACGAAGGCTGAAAATGCCTGATGGGAACATGTGAATAGTATGTATATATGTGTGTGTGTGTGTGTGTATATATATATATATATATATA
>NW_013670781.1:23163-31195 GCF_000517525.1 Limulus polyphemus | reverse complement strand
AACAATAATATACTCTGGGCATTATGCTAAAAACTTGAAGACTAAAGAATCGAATAAAATCATAATGTTTTATTTGGAGGTCTAGATCAGACATCATTTGAAAGTATGAAATATTTGTATTAATTCCATTTATATATGGAATAGCCACTAAACTGTATGTAAGAATTGTGCATATTAGCTTCGTATAAATTACAAATACAGTTTAAAATAATTCTTAATAAATTATAGAAAATTACAAGAATCATTATCTTGATTATTATAATTCGGCACTATAAGCTCATATATATGTTACAAGTCATATAGTTCCTGTCTAATAGGATTTAATTACAAATTAGTAGATAATTATCGGATCATTTAAACAAAACTTGAACAGACCTCATACATATTGCTTTCCGAAAATGTGTGATTATGTTGTGCAGAACCAGGAGGTTTTCTGAGCATTATAATTAACATACTTTGAGAGCTCTTATGTAAGCGTTATCTCTCTTAATTGATTCCGATTTTCACTTGATTGGTCAATAACTTGGAAGTTTGTAAACTGATTTTACACATTTACAGTAAAACTGATTAATGAATTGATCCACATTAGGAGGTCACAGTGATTACTGGTGTTTAGGTTTAACAGTTCATACAGATGTTGGTAATTTTTCAAGGAACTTCTCCTGGCTTTTTTTTTAGTTTCTTGTCCAGTTTTCTGGTAATACATTTATTAGGTAAAATGTATACATATGTACTGAATAGATATGAACATGAGCTTACATGCTTGTATCATCCAATTAAAGCAGAGCATCAGGGAGAGACAACAGTGTATTATGTTTGTGATTACTCATGATATTTATTGTTCTTTCTAGAAAGGGCTTTTGAATTCAGCCTCAACAAATATTGTTTGTAAAATAGTCATGTTATCAAGAACATACGTTAATTCTTGTTCTTTGAGCTTGTTTGCTTGAAATTTGTGATGATTAGTTTATACTTTTTGAACTCGTAGTAATCTTAATACGATTCATTTGCATGTTCAATTTATAAAAAAAATATTGAATATAATTGATTATTCTTTTCCAGGGGTCATTGTTACCACAGCCTTAGCTTCTAGTTGGAGTATCACGATGATTGGAATTGACCGTTTTATATTCATAGTTTATGGCCTTTATTATAATATTTGGATGACGACAAAACGGGCCAAGATTATGATTGGAGTAGTGTGGATACAGTGTTTTTTGATTGGATTTTCTCCGGCTATGGGTTGGTCATATCCAATTGATGGGTCAAAGTGTTGGTATATTTTAGTGGTGAAACCAGCAAATCTTATTTTTACAGTTATCATTGGAATATTTCTGCCTCTTGGATTCATTGCTGTATTGTATATTTTCATACTGTTTAAAGCTCTCCACCAGACGGATGTAAGAAAAAGTGTAACGGTGGAGATTCCGCGAGAGAACATTGAGATCTCGGAGATTCGTGGCCAGCAAAATTTAAGCGCTATCACATCTGAAAATAATATTCGAAGGCAGAAGTTGGCCATTGGAAACCAGAATTCTACCAGGAAGACACAGAAGAAGTGGAAGGCTCTGAAAGTGGTACTATTCACGCTTATTTCCTTCGTTGTGTCGTGGTTTCCTTACTTTATCGCTTCATTCATATATGTATTAAACCCTAGTGTCAAGTTAGCAGTGACCATAGCCAGCGTCCTGGCAGTCCTTGGGTTCCTTAACTCCTTTCTGAACCCTCTTATCTATGCCTGGTGGCATCGAGGGCTTCGGAAGTTCATAAAGGAAGACTGTTTGCGCCAGAAGAGAAAGAGAAATTTCCAACGTTCAGGAACTCCTGGAAGCAAAACTAGTTCGACCAGCACTTCCACATCCAAAATCAGCAATGACAGTATAAAATCTACCGAAAATGAGGCCCATAGTCGTGATTCCTCAGAATTATAAAACTGTACCAACGTGAAATCGCCAGGATCGTTTTATGACATTGTATAGAAATAATACATTGAAACAGTATTTTCATTATCTTTTGAAGTATAACATGATAACAGCATAAATATAGGAAAACACGGTGTTTTTACGAGAAAAAAACAAAACATTTTCGTGCTTAGTCAGTTTCACACTTTGACCTTCTTGATATTTCTTACCAATAAAAAAAAAATATCCTGTGTTTTCTTAAGGATTTAAAATCTGGATGCTTGTGATCTCTTCAAATACCTAACATATTATCTAAACTTAGCGTTATCTATTCTGAATTATATTAATAAATGTAGTTCGTGTCACATTTATTCTAAGGAATTGTGAAAGTCTCGGAAGTGAGCCGTAGTTACAGATTAATTTTTATATTCCTGCAATGTTTACTGTTCATTTATAAAAAAGTGCTTTTAGCAAGATATTTTGAAGATTCCGTCTGTGTCACTAAACGTAGTTTGTGAGTGAAAGATAAATTAAAATAGCCATATACTTATCCTGAAAGTGAGAAATGCCACACCGCAAAATGAAAAAGAGTGGTAGTAGTTAAGCCACTTGCACTAACGATTTTGTAGATGGCGCCAGTAGGTTCGAGAAGAACAAACTGAGAATATTAGTGGAAATGTACACACACATTGTGATACAAACAGTTCAGTTAAATTATGCCAAAGAAGAGCAAACATTATGCTTGGTGTAACATCTATAAAACTGTACTACCGGACATAGGTTGTCAACAAACTAAACTTCAAATTGATAAAACATCAAAGAATACTTAATCGAAAAAAGGAAACTCAAAACTATTAAGTGTATCTGCGAGTATTATAGCTTCTAGGGTAATCTCGATGCTTCGAAACTTAACTTGTTTGTTCTTGTTTTGAATTCATAGTTTCATTTTTACAACGTAATTGCGTGATAAAGATAAACGTTAACTAAATCTAACAATAACTATGTCGAAGTTCATTTTTACTGAATAAATATTGATGTTTATTGCGAAATATCTAGTTTCTTTTATTTCTCATAGATGTCACGAGTCACATAATTTTTCATACGCAATAATACATATGAAAGGCCCGGCATGGCCAGGTGGTTAGGGCGCTCGACTCGTAATCTGCGGGTCGCGAATTCGAATCCCCGTCGCACCAAACATGTTCGCCCTTTCAGCCGTGGGAGCGTTATAATGTGACGGTGAATCCCACTATTCGTTGGTAAAAGAGTAGCTCAAAGTTAGCGGTGGGTGGTGATGACTAGCTGCCTTCCCTATAGACTTACACTGCTAAATTAGAGACGGCTAGCGCAGATAGCTCTCGTGTAGCTTTGCGCGAAATTCAAACCTCAATACGTATAAAAACTCGTAGTAGCAGTTATCCCCTTATTTATGATCTCAATATATTTAATTTCTCCCACACAGATTCGTCAACAACCTAAATGTACATACATACTGAGCATCGGAAAACTGAACAGATAAACAGAGGCTGAGTACGTTACATTAAAACGATCTGGGATCCACGTCCGGGCGTTCTCTATCTGACAGCCGTGCATCGTGACAATAGCCCTGTATTGTAATTTCCATTGTTAACGGTCCCGTCGGAAAGCTGTGATATCAAAAGCATATTACTACTTGCTTGCTTTCCATAATCTATTTAGTGTACTACAATTTCCAAGCGCCCCTTTTCAACAGTCAGCTCGGACAGAATTCCATGAGCGACTTGACAGACATGTCTTCGTATGGAATATCATGAATATCCGTTTGATTCATTGGCTGTTTGAGGCATGCGACAGTTTAACAGATATGTTGTGAAAACAACTTAGTTGCACGTTACTTGTACCACTTTTCCCGAAGGAGACCATTTTTAATTATGTTGAATACTTTTACCCGGGGCATGTGAGTGGTTGCTTACGCTAACGTCTATGTTCTTGGATGCTCCCCCCACTTACCAGACGTCGCGCTTTGCTTTCCACAATTGGAGTACGACTTGTTATAGGTCTCTTTCTGGGTGGTTTTAGTGTTCCAAGTTAATAATATCTAATAAAAAAACAAAACACATTGGGTATGAAAAAATATAAGGCGCGGCCAAAAAAGGATTGAGCATGCGACTTAAAGGAATGAAATCAAAATTGGCGACCAAACTGGTAACTACACTTATAACATTGATAGGAATTGTACAGGAAACATTCATTCATTAGTCAGCTAGGTAGTGTATTTTGTTTTACCCACCATCATGCCCCAAATGATGCAAAAAGTGCGGCCTGGCTAACTAAAACTACCAGTTTGGTCGACAATTTTGATTTCATTCCTTTAAGTCGCACGCTAAATCCTTTTTTTGGCCGCACCTTTTTTTCCCACTCAAGGTGTTTTTTATTAAATATATGATGAATATTTGTCAATATACACCAACAAACCACAGCAAGTAAGAAAGTGACACTCGATAGTAACCAACATTAGCTTCAGGATCGCAACCCCATTATTTGGAGAGACCTATACTTTACAGAACAAACCAGATTCCTTACGAAATATATGGTGCTAATTTTGCCTCTCTAAAACAGTGTTAATAACTTAATTTATAGTAACTCCATGGAAGCTAGATTAACAGCTTCTTGTCATCGCCCACATGTACTCGGTACAGCCGTATCAAGCATCATTATTTACGCTAATGTCACGTAACGCTAAATGCTCTTTAATTAGGATAATTTTGTAAAACTTGGCAAACTTATGCTTAAAAGTTGGCAATGAATAATAACGGTACACCTTTGAAAACTTGAGCGAGAAACTGCTAATCTAGTTTGCTTGGCCTAACCAATACTTGTGTATCTGCACGTGCTTTCATCCTATAATCTTGCTGTTGTAAATCAGCCGTCTTTAATCAGAATGATAAAAAAAACTAAAAATGGTTCACTTTTACTCTTAGGTGAAGCTCTAGTAAAAATGTTAGACCGAGAGCTTATCTGGTGACTTTTTTGCGTAGGCGTGCGCAAAAATTTTCTTTCAATTTGAGCGGTTTTTGTTGAATAACTTTGCACACGTGGCTTATATTTACACCAAATGAGACTCCTAATTGTAGGTTGTAAAGATCTGTCAGTGTACGAACTTTGAAATAATTCCATAAAAGTTAAGTATGTTTTTTCATCAGATAAAGTCTCCGTACTTTATGGTGCGAAGAAAAAAAAATGGAAAAAAAAATAAATAAATACTGGAAACATTATATATCGGGTATTTCTTAATGGATTGCTTTGAAATTTGGTATGCGAAGTAAGGGTTCAGTAGATCAGTCTGAGCTACAGAAAGTGAAAAATCGCTAAACTATTCCCCGTGTTAATAACACACGGTGTGTTTTGCAGCAGGTTGTTTTGGCTGCACGACACACTAACCGGCTTAGAAGTCCCACATTTCTAGTTTTACACGAGTATTATGCATCGGAAAGGGCTGTTACATAATCTTCCCAAAAGCGATATATTTTCGGTGGCATTATACTACCTACGAACACCAGAGAATGTCAAAATTTAAGTCCGATAAATGTCACGACTCTATTACGTTTGTCATGCGACTTGCTGATTGGTATATTCAAAATCATTTTCTTATAACGAACTTAAGCCTCAGTAGAACTAGTACAAGTGTCTTGTGCAAAAAACAAAACATCATTACGTAATTCGTGAAGATGAGAAAGAAGATGAATTCTCCGATTGCTCAAAAATACAGTATAAAAGAGAGTAATCACCATCGTGTCTCAATGTTTTGCCTTGATGTAAAGGCTAGGTGTCTTATAACGTTAATCAGTGATCATACTAGTAGCATCAGGTAAAAACCAATACATTATCCTAACTTGAAAGCGCTAACGGACAATTCAGATTAAACATATAGTTTACAACGTAACTTCTAGATTTTCACATGCAACAATATATTTTAATTCCCCTTTCAACTTTTAAAGTTATTTGAAATTACGTTCTTTAGAGAACCGGTTTCATAGATGAAACTTTTCTTCAGCCTGGAAACGCTAACGTTTAAAAAAATAAAAATGAAAAATGTGGGAAAATAAAACAATTTCATCATATAGAATCATAAGGTACCCCCGGTGGGTCGGCGGTAAGTTTATGAACTTACAATGCTAAAATCCGGAGTTCGATTCATCCCGGTGGCTAGAGTATAGATAGCCTATTATGTAGATTTATATTAAGAAAACGACAATAATAGCACTATGAAAAGATTTTAAACATTGGGAATCATTATTATCTTTGTAAAATAATTTAAGGTATATAGAATCCCAACAAATATTTGAGTAAATAAATAAAGATACAAATAGATCAATAACAAAGTATGAACCATGTAGAGTTATAATCTAAAATTGCTGTAGACTAAAAGTTAACAATAAATTTATGCATTTTTTCTTATTAACAATGAAAAAAGTTATGTTGAAGAGGGGTATTTTGATAGTTTATTTGATAACGTCGACATCTAATCTCATTTGTCAAGCTAGGCAGGTGTGACGAGATAAAGTATTGAATGCGTCCCCGCTGCAGTAGCATGTCGTCATTATTTAATTTCCTCGCTGTTCTCTATCTTTTACACATCCGGACACTGGAAGTGGTCCGAATCATTAATGATGATCTCGTGTATCACTTAAGCCCTGAGAAACCTTCATTAATGATACGGTTCCTAGCGTTGCAGGTAATGAATTATTTTGTTTCCTTCCATGAGAATTAATTTTAAACTGGTGACATTTGGGAACGAACATTAAAACGACAAAAAAAAATGAAAAAAAGAAAAAGAACTACTACTTTACCATCAATCTCTTGTAATTAATTTTAAACTGGTGACATTTGGGAACGAACATCAAAACGACAAAATAAATGAATTACTACTTTACCATCGATCTCTGATAATTAATTTTATACTGGTGACATTTGGGCACGAACATCAATAAACTGGTGACATTTGGGCACGAACGTCAAAACGACAAAAAATGAACTACTAATTTACCATCGGTCTCTGATAATTACTTTTAATGAACTAAATTTCATTTTTGATAAATGGATTCGACGAGTGATTTTTGTTCGTCTTTGAAGCATATTAGAAAAAAAAATATTTATGTAATCGTGTTGGATTATCAGGATCAAGTAAGTTACACATAATATAGAAAAGAAGCCAAACTAAGAATAAAGATTATCAGAGGCTCGAAATAAGCTCAGAAAGGAAGACAGATATACTGTTACACGTAAAACTGATAGTCGTGACACGCAGACACACGTATGACTTGCCATTTTGTAAATAAATAAATATAGTAAGTTTGTACGAACCGAGATAATTAACTACAAAATATGCTAATGTTTGAGAAAGTCAAGTATAACTTAAAAATGGCAGTGTCACGCTGTAAACACGAGAAACATTACAGAATATGACAGTGACACACTGAAAACACGCGAAACGTTAGAGAATATGACAGTGACACACTGAAAACACGCGAAAAATTACAGAATATTTGCTTGTTTCGTTTCATTAAATTCTGGTGTTACAGTTATGTTAAAGGTTTTGATTGTTAGTTTGAAGTTAATCACAAAGCTACAAAATGGGCTATCTGTGCTCTGCCTGCCATGGGTACTGAAACCCGGTATTTAGCATTGTAAGTCCGCAGACATGCTGCTACGCCACTGAGGGGGGGGGGGATATATTAAAGGCTTGGTCCAACATTTGTTTCTGCTCACGCCTCAGTTTATTATTATGTTGCTTCCTGGTGTCTTCAATCTAGTTGTATTTCAGCGGTGAATAATTTCACCGAAAACTCCCTTACATCATAGGATATTATTCGATAAAGTATTTAGGTTAATTTAAAATTTATTATTACTATTAACCAGCTTTCAGGATAATTAATTAGAAGCGGTATTCGTCAAACAAACCTCAGTTAATATAGCGACATAACAGCCTAAGAGTATCTAGGAGTTACAAAATATTTCTCTAATCTGTTTATGTATTTCATAACTTCAAATGAAATTACACATTTTTGAAGCCCTCTGCTGGACAGTATTTCTATAAGGGGTAAGCCATTAGGTTTCAAATTCTGTGTCACGGCAATTTGCTAGGGGTGTTA
>NW_013670781.1:12635-22163 GCF_000517525.1 Limulus polyphemus | reverse complement strand
GTAGTAGAGAGGTAGAAGTAGGTAGTAGGTAGGACGTACGTAGGAGGTAGAGAAGACGTAGTAGTAGTAGGAGTAGTGGGGGGGGGGGGGGAGTCAGAAGGACTTTTCCAACTTGACCAGCCAACCTACCTGTGCAGCTTCTTAAATTCTTAGAACTGTAGGTTAGCAAACATAAAAAACAAGTAACTGAATAAAATTTCCATGAAGTAAAGATTGAGTGAAAAACACATCTTAACACCATTACTTAGACCTCATTTGAAATATTGTGTACAGTTTTGGTTTCCCTATCTAATAAGGAATATTTACTTATTGGAAAGGGTTCAGAAGACTACTAGGATGATTCTAGAGTAGGAAGGATTATCTTACAGGGATAGGTCAAGTCCTTAACTTATTTCCATTTGAAAAAAGAAGTGTTCTTATTGAAGTTTACAGGAACATCCAGAGGTCAACACAATAAAAGCCTTCAACTTCTTAAGCTGTATTCTGAAGATGACAGAATAAGATGAGAGGACACAATCTTAAGATTTGGAAAAGGCAAGCTAGGTTATAGTTAAGATAGTTTTCTTTTTATAAGAAGAATTGGCTAATGGAATGAGTTTCTGCTAGAAGTAGTAGAGGTTGGTATTTTACAAGAGTTTAAGAAAGGAACCTATGATCTCATGAAAAAGTAAGACAGGTGAGTAAGAACAAGAACAGACAAAATGGTCCCTCAATGTCCGTATGTTATGCGATAACGAAAAGGTGTAGAGAGTACAAAAGACATAAGATAAGGCAGAGGCATTTTTAACTTTTTTTTATGACTTTAGCTAACTCACATACTCACTTGCAAGCAGTCCCTGCAGGACAAGGAATACAAGTGGTTGATTTTGTTTCATTTTGGAACAGACCAGCCCAACATTTGGTACAGTATTCTGTTCCAGCACATTGACCATCAGATGGACAGCACCCACAAAGATCTGATGCTAAAGACAGATATACAAGTAAAAAGCATAATCATATAAAATAAAATTACTTAAAAACAGCTAAAAATTATAAAATATGGCAGCCCAATGTTTCAACTACCAATTGAATCTTCTCTAGCTGAATATATGTCATTAATAGATCATTTCATCATGTGAGAAAATTATAAAATATTAGATATTGAACAAGTATGGTACGTAAGGTGTATTTAGAATGGTGAGATATCACTAGATTAAGTCCACATTTTGTAAGTAATCAAATTAAGGTTAACCATTTCCAGTGCTGCTAAGAAGGAATAATGAACTGATCAGTTTATTTTAAGAGGTTTTTTGCCCAGACAAACGATATTATTTAAATTAGTCGACTCTTAATTTTATAAATTTTATCTTATTTAGACTGTTTCATTTAGCTATACGGATCTCAATGCCAACCAAAGTATGGATTGAAAATCATTTTAAAATGTATCCAACTAGTATCACTTTATTTGTTTGTGTACTTTTTATTGCAGCATTTATTTTGTTTTGGATACTTCTTATAGCAATTCTATGAATAACCAGCAATCCCTACTTTCTGTTAAATTTATTTTCCTATGTATTAATATCTTGTTGTGCCATATATATAAACTAAGCTCCACTCACTCAAATTTCCAAAAGTTCCTGCTGGACAGTCCACACATTTCTGCAAAATATTCTTAGTACAGAGAGGTTGGGTGTCATTTGTTATACTTGCAAAACACACTTGTCTCAATATTCCTGATAAAATCAACAATTTGATCAGAGAGAAACCTGGAAAAAAATCAAATTCACATTTCTGAAAAATGTATTTGAATCATATTAAACAATCAATATATCTCATTTCACAAAATTCAGAAATAATTCAATTTTATAAATTCTAGTCAAAACATAGTTTAACAACTATACTGCAAGATTTTACCCATACCTCATAGTCTATGAAATTGCTTGAAATTGAAATTTTACAGACTCTGGGTGAAAATGTATGGCACTCACTCTTTAGATGTTATCACATTGTATAATAATGTTAAATTCACTGATGTTTCAATGGAATACAGTGTAAATTCTCAGAACTACAACAGAGAAAATAATTGTAACTGAGTAACATTTTAGCATATTTAAAAACTTTGAAATATACATTTTGTAATTAAATGAATTGTGATACCTAATTTGTCAACAATGTTAGGGTATAACAGTTGTAACAAACTTGTTGTTATGTATTTATTTTAATATCAACATTGTTTAGATTAAGTTTATATTTAAAAACATGCATAGTGTTAGATATGTATTACGAAACTCCCACCTATTCTCCAAAGTTGTAGAAGATTCTCGAGAGTAAGAATCAAAAGTATATGTGTGTGTATGTAAACACTAATCAGTATTGTTACCGCAAGACTGAATTTTCTAGAAAACCTTCCCACGGCTATAAATATAACCAACGCGACGCGCCGAGGAGTGTGTCTATTAGTAGTTTGCTATAATCAGTGTGCTATAAACTTCGAAAGCTATAACTGTGATTTTTATAAAGTTTATCAATCGGAAAACTTAAGATATTTGACCAGGAATATTTATCAATTTCGAACGTTACAAATCGTTTAACTTCAGTGGATTTTCATCGGACATTAGTATTTTTACGAAAACATATAAATTCATCGTGGAGAGCTCAGCGTGTGTGGCAAAGGACAAAGCTAGCTAGCTTACCAGCGAATCGTACCTATATCAACTCGTAATTAAATCGCTCATCGTATTTAAACACAAATTTTCTAACTTCAATTTTTTTTAAGGTTAACAACAGTTCGTAAATCAATAAAATCTTCAAGTACATTTAATCTTCTGTTTAGGGCCACTGTTCAGATAACACGTGCTGAGCTACATGACATGCCGAGTCCAGTTCTTCTTTTGTTTGTGTTGTTTATATCAACTGCATAGTTATATAAAGCTGCAAGACCAAAAAAAAAGTTTATATTTGAAATACGAGTGCTTATTCTCTAGAACTAGGCTTACGATCATGATAAAACTTAGATAAGTAACTGATCCATAGTTTTTGGATATATTATTATCAGGCCTTAATCGAAGTTGATGGTGACCTGACTCGGTTTAATATTTGATCTGTAGTCTTAGATGTATTATTATCAACCCTTCCGTGAAATTTACAGCGACATTATAATGTACTTCAAAGACACCCACAGTATAAACAAAATCTCTGACGAGTAAGGTCTGATTTTTGTAAGCCTAGCTCTTTAGAAATAGCAAAATCAAGAGAGAGATCAAATATCTTTATCTTGGAACTTCAGATCGTATTTTCTACAGAGTAGTGACTATTAATATCACATGAGATATTTACTGTTTTGTGAGTTTTATTATACAAACTGATTGGATAGTGTGTAGATTCAAATACTTCCAAAGTGACTAATCTGGTGCTCGTTTTATTTGTTCCAGAACGAGATCTTCAATGTACAGATGGTCTCTGAATGGTTGTACTTCGCTACAATATCGATGAAGTTTTCTGACATTATAATGTCTTGAAGATTTGAGTGATTGTACACCCGATGCTACTGTATCATGAAACGTCAGACTGATGCAAATTTGATTATTTCAAAATCAAGGACTTTATGTAAGACAACCAAGATGAAAGTAGTTAAAATAAGTGTGATATCGTTCTCTACAGAGTGCCACCCCCCAGTGGCACAGCGGAATGTCTGCGGACTCACAACGCTAGAAACCGCATTTCGATTCCCGTGCGTAGCTTTGTGTTTAATTACAAACAAACCGCACATAGTATTTTTTATAACTTAATAGATTCGAGAAAACCTTGGGTCAAAAAATAAAAGAAGATACTGATAAACGAAATTACTGAAAGCTTTTAAACCCAAGAAAAATAAAGAACTCTCGTTCAATATCAAGCTTCGTAAACGAAATCTTCCACAACATTGAAAATTTAAGAGACTTGCAATCTGTGGGCGTTTTATAAACAATATTGATTAACCTGTTCAAGATAGTCAAAAGAGTATTGATTCCCCAAACTAGATGACTGTATTCATTTGAACCATTTAGGGGGAACTCAAGGCATTCCCCAGCAAAGCTCTAAGTTACTATATATATACACACATACATATTTTATTTCTTTTTAGTTAATTTTAGTATTTTATTCATATTTTGCTTCCAAAAATTGATATAATTTGATTCTAAATTGAGTCAGAGTATTTTATTCACCTGGAATTTTCTAACTGTTAACATACTATAAAATACAAATTAAAATGTTGTTACATAATATACATCACAATTCAATACAAACCTTTAAGAGTGATTATCAATGTTAAGGGTACTTGTCTAGTTATGCTGCAGGTTGTCATCAGAAAAATCTCTATTGCTTCAGGCTGGTCCCTTTCTGTCAGTTCTAAAACACCACCCTGGTGCCCAGTTGACTCTTGAAATAAACTGGTGCCCAGTTGACGAAATAAACGCCCGAAACAAACGCAGTCTCTATTTGCCGTTGAATATCTTTGTATCTCATCGCTTAGCAACCTAAAGTGCAGAAAAATGGCTAATTACAAGAACCTGGAACAAATAAGTGTGCATTTTCGCACCCTAAGCAATATACAGTATAATATATATAGTTAGTTTTTCCCTTCAAGCTACTTTGTCCCCTCCCTCCATGAAAATGTTCGTGTCATTGCTTTAATTCCAGGAGTGCAAAGTTTGATGTTAGATAAAAAATATCTGTACTACTACAGATCTCGAACGTATCAGGATGTTTTTAAAGCGCTAACGGTGCTGTATAGTCACATATTGTAAAGCAGCTACAATTTCACATGATTCTACAGAGAAATATATGATGTTTTGAAACACCGTCTTTTAATTTTGTAATCAAGGGTAATGTTGTTTTAAAACTCGTTTAATTAAACTTTTTTGTACGACAGTGGTACGGTTTTTAAAAAATGTGACATATATTTACAGTAGCCTCGTATACCTACTTACATCGCGTGATAAGGAAAGAATTGGGATAAAAATTAAAAGTGAAGCCAGTATTCATCGTTATTTATAAAATTTGTACAATCAGAAACTTAGGCTTGTTTTGTTCTTCACGTTTGTATCGTTAAAGGCTCGTAGGCCAGGTGGTTAGGGCACTCGACTCGAATCCCCGTCCCACCAAACACGCTCGCCATTTCAGCGGTGGGTGGTGATGATTAGCTGCCTTCCCTCTAGTCTTACACTGCTAAATTGGGGACGGCTAGTGCAGCTAGCCCTCGTGTAGCTTTGAGCGAAATTCAAAAACAAACAAACAAATTACGACTTGTATTCAAATTCGATGATGACAAAACCTAGTCGAAACGTTGTACATTTGCTGTTATGTTAAACTTATATTAAAGTTTTTCTTCATTACCCATTCAAGCCGTCTCCAACCGTTATAAGACTTGTATTGTATTAGTTATTCGTTATTTACTAATTCTCTCTCCCAAACAATCTTCAAACAACTTACTCTGCGTACTGACAGTACTCGAGGTTTAAACATCTGGATATCTCAGGAAGACATAAAAACGAATAAAAATGTCAAATGTAAATCAATAACTTGAAGGTGTAGAAAAGACAAGTCTGGTTTTCCATCAAGAAAGTATGCTAGGTTGCATTCTATCATACTCGACTGTAGAAATGAATTATTTCACCAATCGATCCTCTGTTCTTTGTTTGAGTGTATGAACTATGGAAGGCTGTATCAGACAGTAACATTTATTGAATTTTGATAAAACACTTAATTGTTTTGGAGAAGCAGGGAAGCAAGAGCTCTACATAAGGTTTTATATGTTATTACGAGTGGTGAATGTTTACTAATGGTATAATTATTCGGACTATTATTCTCGTCTTTATTATATGTATTATTATTTTCACAACGTTTCGACCAGTGAATTCTCCGGCCGTCGTCAGGTGTTATATCAGACATTTTTTGTACGCGTCACAAACAAGAAAGCTTTTTGTGGAATGACCAGGATTCGAACCGCCGAATCTATGATCCCGAATACCACTTGGATAGCCAGAAGGATAGTGTGTAGAGTTTGCAAAATGAACATATTACGTTTTTGCTCTCCTTATGATGCTGTTTATCGTTGCTTTGCATATCAGACTAAAACTAATTAAGTATAATTCTGATTTGGTAGTCAATGTGAAGCGTTGTCATATTCACGAGAAACCAAATTGCTTTGTTTTCAACCGGGGTTATCGGCTATGTTTCAGTTACAATAAGGTGTATACAACTACTCATGAAAGTCGAGGATGTTTGTCTTTTCAACAGTAACTTTAAGTACTGTTGCACATGGATTGGTTTATTTATTTATATACATATCAAATACGTGCGTTAGGCTCTTAAAATGTATTTTCCCTACCCTAATGGCTCAGCGGTAAGTCTGCGTGCTTACAACACTAAAAATCGGGTTTCGATATCGGTGGTGGGCAGAGCACAGATAATCCATTGTGTAGCTTTGTGCTTAAAACCAAATCAAACCAGATGGTACTACTCATTTATTGGTCAACACAGTGAAGTTGGTTCAGTTTTGTTATTGACAAAACTGTAGCGGTTCTGGCAAATGACTAAAAATAAATCATTTTCTAGATCTAGTTTATCCTTTTATGTATGTATGAAAGCATAAAAAATATCTGGTACTAATATTGAAGTATTCAAACCTTGCTTAGTGTGAAAAGCTTTAGAGTCTTACAAAAAACAAAACAAAAATCTAAAAGAAAAGCCTCTCTGTTTCAGATTTCGTTTCATTCACTGGTGAACTATTATCCTCAAATGTGGTATCAATATATGTTGACTGGCTTTACTGGAAGGGCGAAACGTGTTCAGCGGATATCGTGGCCCAAACTCTTGACCTTCTGTCACGCAGATCAGCACGTTAACCACTAAATATGCTTGGTCAAAAATAGTATTAGCGTAATATTTGACAGATTTAGAACACTTACTAATAGTTTGAGAAGGATCTAGGTCATACTCTCCATAAGATTCCAATATATTTTCTTTTACTCTGCTGTTTAAAATGGTAGATTCTTTACATTATGTAAAACACTTATTAACAGCCTGATAAGGATCTAGGTCATACTTTCCATAAGATTCCAATATATTTTCTTTTACTTTGCTATTTAAAATAGTAGATTCTTTACATTATGTAGAACACTTATTAACAGCCTGAGAAGGATCTAGGTCATACTCTCCATAAGATTCCAGTCATTTTTATTCTACTTTGCTGTTTAAAATGGTAGATTTTTTACATTATTTATCTTAATAAAAGAGTTACATAAGTTCTTTTACGTATTGCACAAGGAAATATCTATTTAAATAAACAACGAAAAATGTTTATAGGCTATAAAGTTCAATAAATGTAACGAGCTTACACTTTCTGACACCACAGAAGAAAATCTACAACAGTTTGTAGCTGAGTGAATGAAATTTCAAAATGATTTTTAAAAATTCCCTTTCGTAAAAGAAAAAAATATTTTACATAAAATTTTAGCAGGTTAGATAACCAAGCATGCTCACCACAATGTTGTTTGCAGTAATTGATAATTAAGTAGATGATACGGATGCCAATCAAATCTGGTTTCAGTTTCAACAAAACGAGCTTGTCCTCTAAGGTGCCATGCAGTATACACGATTAGGGAATAACGTTTCACTACATAGATTACATCCTTGGCACCTGTGTGTTACAACCGATAATGTAATACTCACAAATGAATAAACAAAATTGGTCTGATAACGTAATTTACCTGATAATGTAATAATTGACCGATATCGTAATAAAATTTGATGGGTAATGTAATACACTTCGATAACGTAATAAAACCGACCCACTGATAATGTAAATACGATTTTAACCAATAGTGTAATAAATAAAGCAATTCACGATTTGGGTGAGAAATTCGCTCCAAATCCAATAATATCAGGATTTTTTATTTTTACTAAACCGACTTTTTTTTTCCCGAGATTTCAAAAAAAATATTCACGAAACTTAAAAAAAATGCTAAATCCTAAATAATGCGAAAGAACGTCAGTCATAATCCTGTTTCATACATTAGCGGTTAAAATATTATTACATTATCGGTGGGTCAGTGTTTGTTTGTTTGTTTGTTTGAAGTTAAGCACAAAGCTACACAATTGGATATCTATGCTCTGCACACCACGGGTATCGAAACCCGGTTTCTAGCGTTGTAAGTCCGCAGACGGTGGGTCAATTTTATTACACTCGGTGGTTTCCAAGTTTTTTTCGCTAACGATACCCTAGCCCACTTAACTTGATTTGCGAGACACCCCTGCTACCACATGCAATATTTTTTTTTGGTAGAGTTTTTTTTTTATGTTCTTAATTATTCTTCGTTTGGTGAAACTCTCGCAACACCCATACCAACTTGCCGCGACACACAGTTCGAAAACCACTTTATTACATTGTTGGTTGTAACATGCGCGTATCGCTAAAAGTATCACAAAAGTAAGATAATTTTAATTTGTTTCCATGAGAGTCACGTGGTTCAATGTTACTTTCTCAGAGATCAAATGGATAGTGCTAAATGAAAGTTAGATTAACGTCCAAACATAAGTATTAAAAAGTATTGTTTGTTTGTTTTGGATTTCGCGCAAAGCTACACGAGGGCTATCTGCGCTAGCCGTCCCTAATTTAGCAGTGTAAGACTAGAGGGAAGGCAGCTAGTCAACAACCACCCACCGCCAACTCTTGGGCTACTCTTTTACCAACAAATAGTGGGATTGACCGTCACTTTATAACGCCCCCACGGCTGAAAGGGCGAGCATGTTTGGTGTGACGGGGATTCGAACCCGCGACCCTCAGATTGCGAGTCGAGCGCCTTAACCACCTGGCCATTAAAAAGTAAACTCATACTTACTGTAAGGTGAATTCTATGTATATTTTTTACTATTGCAGTTAAATCAGAATATCCAAAACCTAATATCATAATGGGTCAATGTTCATCCACATTTATTTCTGACCTAGCATGACCTTGTGGTTATGGCCTCGCAATTTACAGTTCGCGAGTTCGAATCGCGTCACCGAACATGCTCATCCTTTCAGTTGTGGGGTTGTTAAAATGTGACGCTAAATCACACTAATTGTTTGTGAAAGAGTAGCACAAGAGTTGACGGTGGATGATGTTAACTAGTTGTACTGCCCGCTAGTCAATAACTTCAAAATGAGGAACAATTAGTGTAGATAGCCCTCGAGCAACTTTGTGCGAAATTCAACGAACAAACAGTTATTTCTACAATTGCACATTTTATGTAGAAAAATATGAAAGCAACAAATATTTATACACAGTACACTTTTAGAAAGCGTTGTTAAATGTTATATTTGCTAGCTTTCAACATCACGTAGTCAATCTTTTTATCCTTCCTTAGTTAGGACCAGAATTATATTGGAGATGACAGGATTTCTCCATTAACCTCATAGGCATTTTCAGGCTACCTCATTCACCTGGTGGTAAATTTATCAACTTTATTGAAAGAAGAATCTCATTTATATGTCCCCCCCCCACCCGACACACGGGTATTAGTTTG
>NW_013670781.1:0-12569 GCF_000517525.1 Limulus polyphemus | reverse complement strand
CACGTGTGTAATTATCAACTTTATTGAAAGAAGAATCTCATTTACTACTGTCCCCCCCCCCAGTGACACAGCGGTATGTTTGCGAGACTTAGAACGATAGAAACCGGGTTTCGTAACCAGTGGTGGGCAGAACACAGATAGCCCATTGTGTAGCTTTGTGCTTATCTTCCAACAAATTTATGTGTTTGAGAGCATGAATAGAAAATGTGTTAACCTTCTTTTCAAAAAAATACATAAGATACTTGACTGAAACGCTGACAAATGTCAAAGTGGAAATCACTAGTCCCCCATTTATTTTATCCAATTCAAACATAGTATTATGTGACTTATTTTTAATTGTTGAGTGAACACAAAAAACAGTAGTGGGCTAATATTTGGATTTTTTATATTGCACTTTAAAAAACTGAAAGTCTGAAAATATAAATAAACAGATAAAATTTTATAAAAAGAGTTACTATGTCAAATTGATCACGTGATTATTTCTCCGTTATAATGATTTTAAGCTCTTCTTTGTATTTTAATATTTTATAACCCTGTAAGTGCATTTATTGAATTCTAGCATTATCTAAAAAATTAAAGAAAGTTGATATATTCGATATATATATTCCACATTTTTAACGAAATTCATCCATCGACCTGATGAAGATCTACGCTACTTTAGGAGGTTGAAATTCATTACATTATCTAAAATGACGAACTTTTTACTTTATCACCCCTACCCCACCACTCACTAAACTCATGTATGAGTGAAGTAACGCAGCATCTACTTTGTTAGGTTTTTCTTTGATTTAACCCCTGAAGAGCATCACTTATGGCCAGGTGGTTAGGGTGCTCGACTCGCAATCTGAAGGTCGCGGTTTCGAATCCTCGTCACACCAAACATGCTCGCCCTTTCAGCCGTGGGGGCGTTATAATGTGCGGTCAATCCCACTATTCATTCGTAAAAGAATAGCCCAAGAGTTGGCGGTGGGTGGTGATGACTAGCTGCCTTTCGTCTAGTCTTACACTGCTAAATTAGGGACGGCTAGCGCAGATAGCACTCGTGTAGCTTTGCGCGAAATCCATAACAAACAAACAAACTTAGGAAATTTAAATAGTTTAAAAACATTTTTAAATAAATAAGAAATTATTTTGACTTTCCGTACCTCAACTGAAGATTTTCTGAAGTACTTTTCTTTTATAAATTATTACTTTGGTCTCAATATAACTAGCTGCGTAGGCGGAGGGTACTTCTGACTAGTTTTCCTCCCTCTGACCAGCAGCTTTAAGAAGAAGATGCCCGAACCTTAAAGGTCTCTGACCTGCCAATTAGGCTCGTGTTTCATGAAATGCCATTAAGGTTAAAAATACAAACATTATTCAAAATATAATTCATTTTACAATTTAAAAAAGTATATCTCTTCAATCAAATATCAGCTTTTATAGCTCCCTTTCTCAGTTATTTCCATGTCTGTGAGTAGATTTTTCAATCAAATAAATCTGTCCTTCCCAAGCAGCTACATTTGAACTTGAAAACGTGTTAAAATTGGAGATGAATAAGAATGTCACGTGATACAAATCAGGAAGTCCAATAAATAGAAAAATAGCACATATGATAGAGATGAATGTGCAAAGAAGCTTATAAGTACAATACGATGTCGATGGGTAAGCCTTTTAATCTTTTTATTGTCAACTGTGTGGGATTCAAACTCTTATCCATGCTGAATAGGAAAATGCTTTGACAAATTATATGAATGGAACTTCATGGGGTTGAGCTACTACGTTCTTTCATGGGGTTTAAGTTCGATAACGACTACGACTCCAAGGCAACTTTAACGGCCTTTTAATCTCGTAATCTTTTTAATATTGACTTATCAGATGATGCTGGTATTACTTTATATTATCAGTAAATTGTAAACTGGAAACCAAAATACACGTTTTTTGTTTTGTTTTTGAGAGGAAACCTGATTCTTTACAAAAGTTTTCGTAGAGTGAGTTAGAAGTCCGTTTATCTAATTTATGCAGAGGAAATATTGCGTGGATTTTCCTCGCACTTAACCAATTATTAACAAATTTTAGTTGATCAAGAATGTGACAATATTTACATAAAGTAATGGAAACCTATCTTGTTTGTTGTCAGGCGCAAAGCTACTCATTAGGCCTTATATGCTGAGCCCACCGCGGGTATAGAAACTCTATTTTTAGTGTTATAAGCCATCAGACGTATCGCTGAACTAGTGGAGTGCGAATTGCTTTGTAAGTATTAAGAATGAGGTTTAGCTCTTTTCTTGCTTCCTATACATCTGAAGTAAATTTGAGCTGCGATAAAGAAGTACCAAAAGAAAAAAAAAACATCGAGCAAACCAGAAACCTAACCCTAAACGTAATTCTGATGTATAATGACATAAATTAAGTTTTAATGTAGTTCGCACTGAAACAGTTTTTGTCCAAGCAATTGATGATATAAATAGTGTCTCGACCACTGCTGTGTTTTTAACATCCCAGTCGGCTCTGATGAGCCCTGATATTAAACGAAAGACCTCTCCAGCATTGGATATAACAGATGTAGCGTAGTTGACATATGTGTTTTCTGTGTAATATTTTTGGTGATAACTTCAAAATTTCTTCTTTAAATCTCACTGCATTACATCAGAGTTTCAATAAATACTATATTCTATGCAGTTAAAGCTCTGTTTTGTTACTTATCGTCATAACAAGTAAATGGTTGATAGTAATGATAGGTAAAGAACTTGAAAAAAACATCTGGAAAACTTTTCTCGTTGAGTGTTACGTTCAAGAAAACTTGCAAGAAATGCTAGAATTCTTAGCGTTGTTAAAAATTGTAATACTTTTTAAATAGAATGTTTGTTTTATAACAAAACCAATTGCACTATTTACTGTGTCTTTAGCATCTTAAGTCTGTAGTTTCACCAGGCTATATTTACGACTTGAATAATGCGTATTCTAATTACCGATTTGTTTGGGTTGTTTTTTGGTTTTAAAGAGTTTCCAATATTTTTTATCTTAAAGAACTTGTTGGATATTTATAAGGTTTTCTAGGTAAATTATTATTAACTTTTGATCAAGAAATCTACCTACACAGATCAGAATTATAAAAAAAAATAACCCAGTAATTGATATCGTTAATTTAATATACCGTCATAACTAGGAGAATGTTTAGTCATAAAAGTAAAGCCCCCAAGTGGCACAGCGGTATGTCTGCGGACTTACAACGCTAGAAACCGGGTTTCGATACTCGTGGTGGGCAGAGCACAGATAGTCCATTGTGTATCTTTGTGCTTAATTACAAACAAACACATATAAAAGGAAAACTTATGATGATTAGAATGTACTGATTCATCAGCAAGTACACTCGATCTTAACGATATTTTCTGCCGTTAGTACCTCATTAAGGTTCGGCCAACTTAGTTTTAGGCCAATCCTAAATCTATACGCTAAGTTAACGATACAAATCAATCCTCATAAAACACATAATAAAACAAATGGAATAAGTACGTTAATTGTATATTAAATATTTCAGTAAATAATTTCAATTAAACTAACATTAAAGAAAGAATAGAATATAACTTACTCAATTACAGAAACTCTGAAGACTTTAGGAAACAGAGAAAAGAAATAATAAAATAAAATAACAGAAATAATAAAAAAAAGAATTTTATTAAAATGGAATAAATTGGCTAAGAAAGGAAATATCAAAATACCATCAGAGATATTTCAAAGCTTATTTTGCTCGTTCAATGTTGTCATAAATGGTTTCAGAGAAACGTTTTTAGATATTTAAGAGCAATCTATTTATTAAATGACATCCACACTAACAATTTATTCTAAATTAAAGTTAATTAATTTGTAATATTTACGTTTATCGTTTTACTCTTAATTGTCTGGATTATTTTTTCTTTTTAAAGAATATTTTAGTTTTAATTGTATTTATACACATTATAAAGACTGCAGCATCTTCGTCTACTCCTTCAGATTTGATATACAAAGACATTTTAAAAATGTCTATATGTAACTATTTATTTCAAAGTTACGACTCAAACTCCAAATCCTGACGAACCTTTAGCAAACAAGAGGTCCATAAATTTCTAACAAATATTTCATAACCTGCTAATGATTTTTTTCCACATTCCTCTTAATTTGGAAATTTTGGATTCAAAATCATGGGAGTGTAAAAATAAAATTTCAGATCTATCTTTTATCTTCCACAAGTTACTGTATAAAAAGGCTTTCGTTGGAAAACAAAACCTTGTATTTGGGATTAGAAACAAAATAGTCTCTGAAATCCTCCTCATATATACAGTATAATACTTTAAAAGTTACGGTTTAAACGCCGATAGTTGACGAAGCATTATAAACCGATAGGCATCACGTAAACGCAAATGTTTTTTTTTTTTTAATAGGCTATACAGCAAATTAACTAATTCTGAGTTGATAGATTACAGGGAATGCAGATAGTCAACAGTACCCGTCGCCAACTCTTGGGCTACTCTTAGATGATCGAATAGTGATACTTAACTGTCACTCTTATAGCTCATCTATGGCCTCAAAGTGCGAACTATGAATTCGCGGATTACGTCTATCACTAGGCTACGTTCGGTTAATGAAATACTAATAATTATTATTGCCCAAACACTAAGCTCTATATATGTTTTAAAACAACAACAACATGTTATGGTCTCCTGACCTGCTTTATTTAAAGGTTCCTTTTAAACGACTACACGCTTTATTATTTTTTTACAACAACAACCAAAAAAAAAAAGAGGAATTACGTCTTGTATAAACTTAAAGTAATTTTAACATTTTAACAACACCGGGAAACAGAATGGTCGGAAATTATCGTGCTTTGAAACGGAAACAGAAAAAAGTAATTTGATGAATTGTTTGGTTTGTTATGAATTTCGCGCAAAGCTACACGAGGGCTATCTGCGCTAGCCGTCCCTAACTTAGCAGTGAAAGACTAGAGAGAAGTCATCACCACCCATCGCCATCTCTTGGGCTACTCTTTTACCAACGAATAGTGGGATTGACCGACACATTATAACACCTTCACGGCTGAAAGGGCGAGCATGTTTGGTGGAGATGAATTAGTAATTTTATTTTGTTTACAGCCATAATGTAACAGGGCCCATACTACAGCTGTAGGCATATACGATTTAGAGAAAGTACATTAATAACATTCATACTTTTGTGAAAGCATCTATTCGGAACAGAATCTGATATGAACAACAAGGTCTAGATACGTAACCGTGAAATGTTTTACACAGTATGTATGCACTAGATATTTTAAAAGTAGTATTACTGAAATATTGATAACTTATAGAGTACATTTTAGGATATAGCGTTGGGATCTGTTCTTAATAAAATATATTTAAATAATATTTCAGATTTTATATGATTCATCAAAACATGCACTAGGAGGAATGCATCTTTTATTTATTTGTTTACCTCTGTATATATTGCAAATTTCATATAATGCATTACAAAACTAAAGAGAAGTTGCTAGCATATAATTGTTGGAAAATCCTCTAAATGGTATCATTACACATTTAAATCTTGGTATTATTTTACGAGCCACCACGAATTGTAGGCGAACATTATTTCCTGTATTGAAAGTTTTAAGCCCAGCTTATCATAAGATATTAATAAATAACTAACAGAAACGCCGCCCTATTGGCGGATGTTTGTGCCAGTTGTTATTAGTCGTAGTATCCATACTTCATTGAAATGAAAAAATTAGAAAAAGTGAACCTTTCCTAAAAAAAGATTTTTTTTCTGAGAAGAACTGCAGAGAAAAAGTATTCGGATTGTGCTACTTAATCATACGTAACTCATTGCATCAAAATGATTCAATGTACGGAGCTTAATATATTCATACATTTCATTGATATAAACTGTACTGTGTTTATATATTAAAAGTTGTACCGTTTATTGAAAAAATAATAATAGTTTTTTTAAGAACTCCAGTTTCTCAATACCACATTTAAAAATTACACCAATAAAGATATAATCAAAATATCACATACAGTCATAGTGAAAGTTGTTTTCTTGTTATGAGGAGTGTACTTTTATTTACATTTGTGTTCTATTATAAAGAAATGGTTGTTGCACATACCACAGTTGTTTTTCTAATTGTATGAATCTTGAATATCCAAAGTGTGAATTTTTTATGGATTTTTGTTTGTGGTGCCATTCAAAAGATGGCGCAGGAGTTTTGGTTACATACATAGATACTGAGATACATGCTACGTCCATTAAGAATAGTAGTTTTTATCGCATATTTTTCCAGTTTCTTGAAGCAATTCTATCTTGTTTTGAGGCTAAGAAGAAACGTATTGAATCGAACATACCATCCTGTAGCGTTGTTTCATTTGAGGCTAAAACAATAATGATTTTAAAAGTTCATAGGATACAGCCGATAAATTTCTCTCATTACTTGTTTTGTACGTACTTAGTATCAAATATGATGATCAAGATTAGAACTGGTATGTAATGATAATGTTTTTAAGAAAAACAAGTCAGTATAAACACGAGTAGTTTAGGAAACTCGTTCATAAGATGTACCTCCAAATTCTGTTATCATTATCAAAGAATTATCTTGTATAACTAATACAATAGCATTAAAACCTACTCACAGTTAAGCAAATTACTACTGTAGGTTTTATTTCTAATTAGTTCACACAGCTGTAATTTAAAATGCTTCAGTTTTTCTTCTTATTTTTTTGTGGTTGCTCTTTGTAATCAGTATGTTAAGCAGTCAAGCGTTGTGGTGATTCCGTTATTCGCTGCTTTATACTTTATAGTACAAATCTTGTTGACGCCGTTATCAGTGAACTATTTCAAATATTAGGAGCTTGATGTATTTCATTTGAAGCTCATTATTCTACAACCTCTCATCCTCACTACCGGAGCTCTCTTGTATACTGTGCTATTTGCCAGCCTTGTGGATTTTAATATGACCAAAAATATGAGATGGGTCTGAACAAAATATATGATTGTTTGTCAAAGTTAAACGTTACGAACCATTGCTACGCTACTGAACGAAGCCAACAACAACATCTAACCGACATCTAATGCACATTTATTACTTACAGTCCGGACACGCTAACTACTATTATACGTCCGGCCAAGATTGTTTGTTTGAAGTTAAGCACAAAGCTACACAATGGGCTATATGTGCTCGAAACTATCTGTATCGAAACCCACTGGGGGGCTCCGGCCAAGAGTTAGAAAATAGAGGTTTTCTCTTATATATTTTAAACTAAAGTTCCAAAAAACTAACCCCCTTTTTATACCAATTTCCATTTTAAACAGTTTTTAAAAATTTAAGTTTAATCATAACCTTTCGAAACAAAACCTTTCTGAGCACTTTATATCTAACATTCTCGTTTCCCTACTTTTTGCACACCTGTACCAATCCTTTGAAAGCTAATCAAAACACTTACGGGTTGTCATGGTGGTCTACCATGACGTCACTCCACCTTTTCGCAAACTTCACTTTTATTTAGTCATGCCCAGTTTTGCCCCTGGTGAATAAGGGTCCTTCTCTAGAAAGTGCTCGGGTTATAGGGTTTCATATTTATGTATTTTGGGTTTAGTCTTATAAATTGTTTGACCCCTTAACTACTTCTGATACAATACACCCGTCATCTCCCCATTCATGTATATATGTGTGTATGTGTATTTATATATTAATGTATCAAACCATTTTTAAGCAAGGGAAGAAAGATCTCTCTTTATTATTACAGTACCATTTACATAATTTAGGGTTAAACGTATTTGTCCTCTTCTCTTCATATCCCTTCAACGAGACTTTATGGAAACTGCTTATTTAATTTCACATTTGGTTGTGGCTTATAGAGAGTATTTAACCTCTATTGTCTTTTACTGCAATCTGAGGGTCGCGGGTTCGAATCCCTGTCCCATCAAACATGCTCTACCTTTCAGCCGTGGGGGCGTTACAATGTGACGGTCAATCCCACTATTTGTTGGTAAAATAGTAGCCCAAGAGTTGTTGGTGATGACTAGTTGGCTTCCATCTAGTCTTTCGCTGCTAAATTAGGGACGGTTAGCACAGATAGCCCTCGTGTAGTTTTGCGCGAAATTCAAACAGAAAATTTGAAAATTTCAAAGTACGACGTGCAAATACACTGTCACTTGAGGGAAAGAACAAGCAAGGGATTTACAATGGGATCTATAAAATAACTCCTTTGAAAATTTCTCTATTTTTTCTATGATAAAACACAAAGACCCGAAATCACTCATAAATATGTCAAACATTCGACGCACTTTACATTGTTCTTTTATTTCTATTTTATTAATATCAACTTCTAATCAGAGCAAACTGCCTACAAATATTATACAACTAATGAATATATGCTGTTAAATATACTATTCCTACGTTCGTATTTATAATGATTAGAATGCATTATTCCATCGGATGCGTATCCTCGGTCTTAGCGATATTTTACACCATAACCCCAATAACATCTCACGAGATTCAGCCAGCTTAACAGATATAAATTAATCCTAAATCCTCAAAGTAAGCTAAAATGTAAGATAATGTTCATAATAGATACTTAATAATAAAAAATAAAAACAGATGTATTAAACATTCTAACCATACCGTTAATTAAAGTAACTTTAAAGAAAGTACAGTATATAACTTATTTACACAATACATAACAACTAGTGATTTGTTTCATGCATTTTCGTAATGCATGTTTCTTGAGGAATTTGATACCATTTTACACACAGCTTAATATAATCCCGCTAACAACATCTTGTAACCGGTGAAACTCAATTAAACGGTTACGGTAATGTAACTTAAGAACAGCTTGACATATCAAATATATTACTACAACGTGTGTTACATAGAGTCGGGAAGCAGAATGTACTGATAGTATAGCGGAACACTAACATTTATGAAAACAAAAAAACAATAAATAACAAATTAAATGAATAACAGAATCATACTGTAAATAGTTAGAATAACGACACTCTAATTAAAATATAGTCAAGTTAAATCTACTAAACAGAACAAATAGTATATACTAAACGTACTATGAGGTGTGTTAAACAGAACAAATAGTATATACTAAACGTACTATGAGGTGTGTTTAACACAACCATAACCTCTTTTAGTTTACAACACACATCATGCGAGTAGTTGGAAGTAATAAATAAAGTTAATTACTCAGTACCAGCCGTAACGTACACGAGATAAGATATCGGAAAGCTCACCCTAATAAGGAGGAACAAAATGGGTAAATATGAAAATTAAGGATTATTGTTTTTACTAAAGTCTCTTTATGTTATGCGTTTATGAATTGTATTTTCGACTCTATTTACCCATTTTGTAAATAGGATTATTTTTAAATTCCTTTTCTTTAAAATATTGTTTACCATTGCTCCCTCGTCCCTGTGGAAGTAGAAACTTTGGATTGGAAAAGTTAACTTTGAAAGTAGTAATGTGAATTATGAATAATTTATTTAAGGCTGCTTTAGCCAACTAACAAGATTCGTGAGGCAAATTAAATATTGAAAACTTCACCTCCCTCTTCCCATTCTTCATAAATTTTAAGATAACTTATACGACAGAACATTTTATCATAAAATGCCCACGAGATGATTTACATAAACCTCGTAAACAGGAAATAGAATTTAGCATTTCTGCTTGTTTCTGCAATACGATGGCGCTATTGGAAGGAAATTACTTTTTTATGCCTTATAAAATATAAACCGAGAAGAAAATGTTAATATATAACGTGTTTTTAATAGTTTAAAGTATTTATCGCATGTGTTCTTGTGGTTAACGTGTCGGACTGTAGATATGCGCGTTCGGCATTCATGACGTATTACTGCGAAAATAAATAAATAATTTACCTGTCGCACTTGGTGTCGTTATAAGAATAACGTTCGAATCCAACTATTCAGATAGTGAATAATAGCTCTCTTAACTAAACTTCCCAAACCTATATGTTTATTACTACTCCACTACGCAGTTAACATACTTGAAATCAACAACTACCGGTCAGAAAAATCGACGTTCCACTTCTGTATTATATTTGATTCATTGTGTGTTTTATCTTAAATGGTTGGGGTGTTGGTTGTCACAGGAGAAGTTGACCAATAACGTGGCTAGGGTGATGGTGGTGACAAGAGATGTTGATTCATGACGTGGCTGGGTTGTTGGTGGTGACAGGAGAAGTCAGTCAATAATATGGTTAGGGTGTTGGTGGCCACAAGAGAAGTTGGAAAATAACGTGGTTGGGGTGTTGATGGTGATAGGAGAAGTTTACCAATAACGTGTTTGGGGTGTTGGTGATGACAAGAAAGCTTCTCAAATAACGTAGAGAAGTGATAGGTTTCGAATAATAGGATAAGTGAAAAAATCCGATCAATGAAGAGAGGCTCCGGTACCGTGGCTTTAACCCAGGAACTCTGGCTAAGAGGGTCATCCAAGAGTACAAGCGTTTCGGTTAATATTCACTGATAAAGCTTCTTTTTATGAGTGCGATCATCATATTACATTATAATAATGTGATAAAAAAACACTGATTTGTAGTGAAACGATTGGACAATAATCGACCAATAAGAAAAAAAAAGAATGTTGATTAATTTTTATACTTATTTATGTGAATGACATCGAATATACTTCTATATTTAGGGTTGAGGTCATCTGGTGGTTAACGTGCCAGACTGTAAGTTTGATGGTACATGAGTCGCATTTTGCCAAAAAATTCTGTCCCGTTTCTTGGGACAGGGTGAGCGCTATTGACAAACTGTCTTCCCTCTAGTTAATTATTTCAAATTTAGGGACGGCTAATGCGGATAGCACTTGAGTAACTTTGCCCGTATATTCTAAAAAACATTTTTTTTTTGCGTATAACATCTTCTTTAGGCGAAATGACTTTATTAAAAACGTGTTACTAATGTAATGGAACAGCTTAATAAATTCCATTTTTGTGAAAGTACAATATAAGCTTCATTATTATTAATATTTCCCCGAAAGAGGGGCCTAAGGCTACCTGTGGTGGTCACCTGTTTTAACCACTCGCACCAGAATACAGCAATGTTTTGTCTGTCAGTCAGTCAATAGACACTAAAATGACGCCACATAAGGGAAGCTTAACGTTGCAGTTTGTACTGTCGTGACGTCAGTAAAACGTGCGTATGCCAAGAATCACAAGTGGAATTATGCACTCTGTAGGCTACAACAAAGCATGACATATGAACTTCTGAAGCAAGAAATAATAATATTTGTTACTCTTAATTTTGGTTTCTTTCCTCGCGAAACAGAAAACTTTCGGGGACCCTGCGCAAGTACATCTAGTATTATTATTAATGTTATATTTCTCACTTAATCTGAGCCTCCCCATGGTTCAGCAATACACTTAAGGGCTTAAAATGCGGCAAATTCCGGGTTCAGTCTCCGCAGTGGTACAACACACACATAATCCATTGTGTAATGTTGTGCTGAACAACAAACATGGCCCGGCATGGCCAGGTGGATAAGGCGCTCGACTCACAATCTGAGGGTCGCGGGTTCGAATCCCCGTCCCACCAGACATGCTCGCCCTTTCAGGGGTGGGGGCGTTATAATGTGACGGTCAATCCCACTATTCGTTGGTAAAAGAGTAGCCAAAGAGTTGGCGGTGGGTGGTGATGACTAGCTGCCTTCCCTCTAGTCTTACACTGCTAAATTAGGGACGGCTAGCGCAGATAGCCCTCTTGTAGCTTTGCGCGAAATTTAAAACAAACAAATAGTAATGCAACAAATACAGTGACACATGAATATTAATTTTATTTGGTTAGTAATCACTTCACAGTTGTCTGATGTAAAGACGTTTCTTTCTAAAAAAACTAAAAATAGAGATTGATGATACAGCTCGGCTTCCGACATTTTAAAATGCCAGGTTACATAACTATTTTTGCACATACGTGATTCTCATGAGATTATATCCATAATAACAGTACTAGTTCTTTTATGGTTCTGAACGCTATATGCACAATCATGTTGTATCTTGTTCATATATCCACAATAACAGTATTAGTTTTTTATGGTTCTGAGCGCTATATGCACAATTATTTTGGATCTTGTTCATATATCCATAATAACAGTGTTAGTTCTTTTATGGTTCTGAGCGCTATATGCACAATTATTTTGGATTTTGTTCATATATCCATAATAACAAGATTAGTTCTTTTATGGTTCTGTACGCTATATGCACAATTATGTTGTATCTTGTTTATATATCCATAATAACAATATTAGTTCTTTTATGGTTCTGAGCGCTATATGCACAATTATGTTGTATCTTGTTCATATATCCATAATAACGATATTAGTTCTTTTATGGTTCTGAACGCTATATGCACAATTATTTTGGATCTTGTTCATATATCCATAATAACAGTGTTAGTGCTTTTTATGGGTCTGAGCGCTATAAGCATAATTATGTTGTATCTTGTTTATATATCCATAATAACAATATTAGTTCTTTTATGGTTCTGAGCGCTATATGCACAATTATGTTGTATCTTGTTCATATATCCATAATAACGATATT
>NW_013670780.1:57573-72379 GCF_000517525.1 Limulus polyphemus | reverse complement strand
AACTGGTTTAATCAAGAACGGGCTTGTATCGCTGAAGTTTCTAGGAAAGAATTTCTACCTGAAATCAACAAACAAGCAGATACGTAACAATATAAAAGACTGTTTAGCGTAGGTAGTATTAATTAACTAATTTTGTGAGTTATTATTTTGTGATTGTTTAGGGTTTTTATAATAAGAGAGTTAAAAGCAGACGATTGTTGGAAGTTGTGTTTATAATTCATTTATGTTGAGACTATCGAACGTCGCGTGCTATACACTGATGTCGAGAATATAGAGATTTCTAGAAGGCGGGCAGACGATTAAGTGCTAGACATATAAATAGTGTAAGACGAGTAGAAGCAACAGACAGACAGAGCAAACTAGAGACCAGACAACGGAAAGTAGAAATGTGGCCAAAGAAAAGGGTAGAAAACGTAAAGTTAACCGTCGCAGGAGTGAAAGGCCAAACGGATGATAAGTTAAAGAGAGATTAACAGTTTTCTGACACTTTAGGAGAATAATTTGTCTCGTCAAAGGGTGATCTAAAGCAACTGAATAGATCCAAGTGGACTTTTGACAACAAGGAGAGAACTATATAGTGTTTATAATATGCCTGTAATCTCTATAGTGTAAAGAATTGTTGTACATACGTCATTTCGAATATATATATGTATATATATATATATTATTTTGAAAACAAGTGGATTGCGTGCTGTTCGTTTATTTTTGAATTTATCACCAAAAATTCACAGACACCTACTGTAGAAGAATCCTTAGCCCAACGACAACACACAGTATATATATATATATTTATACTTTCTATATACGTATAAGTAAAAGCCTAAAATTGACAATTGGCGAACATAACTTAGTTTCTGACAATTCCCAAATAAGAAAGTAAGCCTTGCAAGTAAACTGATTACAGGTATTTATGGTTGGAAAAACATACACAGAAAGTTGATTGTGCATGAAATATATAAAGACTACATATCTGTTATGTGCAAATTTTCAAGGCGTTGTACTAATTTCGGCCATATTGACTCTGAAATGAGAAAACAAATGGATAGTGAACAAAGATAATGGCGTGAAGTTTACAAACTCGTTGTAGCTACTATAAAATTATTGTCTAAATTAGGATTAGGATTTAGAGGCCACAAGTTTAAGTTCAAACAGGAAAGGTAATTATTTAAGTTGTCTTGAGTATCTTAGCGAATTTGATGATTTAAAAAAAATCATTTGGAACGCTATAATAATTGGGGTCAAGGAATTACAAGTTATTTGTCACATCAACTTGGTGATGAATTCATAAAATTAATGGCAAATTAGCTACAGCGTGAATTCACAAACGAAGTTAAAAGCGCAAATTATTTTTTCATAATTATTGATTCAACACCGGACGTAAGTCATATTTAAATAAAAGAAATGTTTGTTTGTTACCCAATAGGCTTTCGGTGCTCTGCTAATTACGAGTATCCGCAGACATATCGCTGTGCCACCGGAGGGCATATATATAATCGAACTGGTATAGTTAAGTGGTTTACACTCACAAAAATTCGATTCTATTCGATTAAAATCTCACAGTACTGAAAATTTAGAATTTGTGCTAAATAACTTGTAATTATTAAATCTAGACATCAAAAACTGTAGAGGACAAATCTACAACAATGCTTCAAATATTATTTATTGTGTAATTATTTTAGCGTTGTACTCTTTTTAATTGCATATATATCTATGTATTTTTATAAAAGACTATTTTCATTCTTATGACGTATTACTTTTAATTAATCATAAGTTTTAAGCAACTTATATGGATAAACCAGTTCGAAAATACAGATCTATATCATAACCATTTAATCAGAATTCGTATTATATTGAGGATTGAATACGTTACATTAAAACAGTTTTGACTACGCAAATAAGCAAGTCACGTGACAACCAGTGCCGATATAAAGTCGCGGTGAAATGGGATGTATCACAACTACATTTCAACATTATTTGGCTTTATGTGGATAGAGCGATTCCAACAAAACTGCTAGCTTTTGGGAAGAAAATGTATGTAACAGATATTTCAAATCAAAATGTTCAATCACTCCAATGGTAAATATGTGTTTAAATAAGGGACTTAGAATTTTCAACACTGAGATATCCTTTGTACTTAATGGTATTAGAAATTTAAAAAATATGGATCAAATTGGGGCCCCAAGACTATCCAGAAAGAAACTTGCAACCAGTTATAACTCATGTCGTGGTAAGCAAAGTGTAGTGTTTTGTAACAAGTGAGAATCCACAAACACATAGGTCAGTGGCAAGTGCCATCCACGTGTCCCAGGCAACAGTATGCAAGATAATCAAAAACGACATAAGGCATGTGTACACAAGTTACTTCTACGACATATCCAAGAAAAAAAAAATCCAACTGTAGTATGAATGATGCTTAGCCAGGGAAAAATGGCAGTACAAAATGACACTGGAATAAGCGTGTGTAGTTTGATAATTATAACAAGTCTCGTGCTATTTTCTATCAGTCAATGGATGATATTTTCCCAAAAGTGACACACGGCATGTCGCGAAACTTTTTCAAAGAGATTCCTGATCATTGCTGGATATTGCGTCAAGGGCAAATTAGGAATCAGGAGAGTAAATATAAATGTCAAGGTGAACTCTGCTTATTCTCAGACCACAAAGGAATACCGGTTTTGTACGGAAACAAGGCCAACAGGGTATGGGTTAATTAAGACAAGGCTTCTAGTCATTCCTCCCATTCAACTGTTGCATACATCAAGCAGCTGGATAATAGAACGGGTTTTTATTCTATTCTATACGAAGACATACCAATCAAGACTTTAGGAGTCTGTATATTTCTGTGGGATTAGACTGTTGAAACAGGCGTTGGAAATAGTCGTCCTCCTACAATAGATGGATTATGAAAACCCTGCAAGGAGTGGAGTGCTTTGTACATGATAACCTTAAGATGAAGGCTTTTGCAATGGAAACTTACACTGCAGGGCTATTGTCAAGATGCATGGTCGTCAGATAGAGCGTGATTGAACACAGTGGCTGTAACGACGAGGTGTGGCTCCGAAGTCCTTTTGATATAATGTTCTCAACCTTCTCTAACCAAAATGCACGATTTTTACTAAACACGTATTATTACAACCCAATATGAACTAACTCTGGTGGATTATGGTACTATCAGTCTTCTGGAGGTCTCGTAAGGAACTATTTCCTTTGTGGTGGTCTCAATATGAATTAACCTAAAACTTCAGGGGCCTTAGAATTTAAACTAATCTATAAAAAAATTTAAACCATCAAATCAGCACTAAACGTATAAGTTTCAAATAAATTACTCTTCTGCCACGATGACCAATTTCTGCGTATTTTCTGGGCTCACAGAACACATCAATTAATACGAGCTTTGTGTCGTGGAGAAAGCTTATGATTTATGGAAACCTGTTCTTAACCTCCCTTAAATATTTTTGCTATTGTCCAGATGAAGGACTGTGGCCCAGAATGTTGGCCATAATAAACTATTTTTGGTTTGGCGAGTAATTAATTTCTCTTATCTAAGATGTGTGATAAAAACCACACTGGACTACAAATATTTTTCTATCAATATCTGTCTAGTAGGTAGCTGTCGTTCGATGAGTAATAAGTATCATGTGTTCAAATGAACATATGATCAACATTGTTGTTTGATAACAACAAGTAACCAGGAGCTATAGCAATCGTATTGTGATCACACACGTATTACTATTAAATGTCATATCCTCCGACTAAGGCATTCTGCAGTCTCCTAAGAAGTACTATAAAAAATAGCGCTTAAGTAAAGGCTGTTTGTTGTAATTCAGCCGGCCTAATGAATTCTGGTATGAAGGGAAAAGCCTCGTCAACGAATGCATGTTACAAACAAAATATAGTTTCAATACCATTATATACTTTTCTTGTGGGCCAGGTGTGGCATATTGGTTAGCTTGCCCGGACTGTGAATCCTAGGGTTCATAGTTTACGTATTACTGTCGCAAAAATGCCCTCCGCATTTTGGGACCATGAGAGTACTTTAAAAGTGACGATCAAGTCCCACTACTAGAGATGTAGCTACGGCCTGGCATGGCCAGTTGGTTAAAGCGCTCGACTAGCAATCTGGGGATCGCGGGTTCGAATCCCCGTCCCATACTCTTTTACGAACGAATAGGGGTGTTGCCAGTCACATTATAACACTCCCACGGCTGAAACAGCGAACATGTTTGGGGCCCAAGAGTTGGCGATGGGTGATGATGACTAGCTCTAGCCTTTCACTGCTAAATTAAGGACGGCTAGCGCAAACTTCCAAACAAACCAAACTATAGATGTAGCTTGTGTAGCTTTGCGCGAAAATTTCGAAACTAAATAAACAAAAACATATTGATCAATAAATAATGAACATTGATGTCATTGAAACTGTGATTTACACTACAACTAATTTAAATATCACAAACTGTGGCTTAAATAAGTGACGCGAACAGACTGAACATCACGATAACAAAGAAATATTATTACATGTGTAACTATCGGCTATCTGGCTTTAACAATATGCCTGTTGGTTCATTTGACATATGATTCCTGTTTTTGCACGATATGTGAATGTCAAGAGAGTATTAATATTACATGAGCCATACTTAGTTTATTGTAGGCTACTGCCGATAGTGAACCAGAGCTACAACAAACTGTTGTAACGGTTTCTATTCTTGGTCGAGTTCTTTTGGATTATTCGGGAAAAGAAGAATGCAAAGTCCAGTTCACTTAATTATAACAAAAGTATTTTATTTCTTCAACTTCCACTATTTTACATAACTAGAGATAGGCTTAACTTTACAAATGAACAAAGTGTAAACAAAAAAACTCACTTTCTTGCTAATTGCGTATCTCTTGTAGTTCGTCACAAATCAAACTCAGCATTTACAGAACTGAGCAAACTAACTGATTGACAACAACAGACAAGCTGGCTAAATCATACACCGATTACTCGTCAACTGATTAACGAGCTCACTCACTCTCTATATCTGGCTGAAACTGTTCTTAAGCTTTCAAGAAAAATTCAGACGAGGTGTCAAACCTCCCTCTCACCAAACAACAATACAAACATCTTAATTAAAATATGATCTACGACAAAACTAAACATAGGTGAGATGATATTTATTACTCTTTTCACAGTGGAAACCGTAATAGACTAGTTGAAGAATATGTGTTTAAACATCCATGTATTTCATCCCATATATTACAGAAGAGTTATTACAGCTGACTAAATCAAACGTTTTCCTGCTTAGATCACACAAGTCACGATGTTCTGAAGTAAAATACGTGAACTTTTAAACTCAATATAAGGTCAAAGCATTGTTTAGTTTTTTCTCCTAAGCATTCTAACCCGTGTTAATAAGCATAAGAGGGTGGTCAAGCGAAAGGGTTTTCACGAAAACCAGCATTCACTTTAAATAAGTGACGTGCGCAGTCTGAACTTCAAGTTAACAAAGGCGGGAATGAATTAGCACTTTCTTGCCCGTTGATTCATCTGCTTTAGAAGAACATTATAATCGATTAGTCAGAACTATTACGTTTGTAGTGCTGTATTTAAACACTGGTCATTCAATCTGTCTTTACCTAACTAACCACGTAAATATAGTTCACATTGGTAGAAACGATGACGTTATTATTGAGGTTTTTAAAGATAAAAGCTATAGAAACTTTCTTAACGCGTAAATACTAAAGATGTGGCAATACAACGATACGACATTAGTATAGTATCGTGATGCCGTAATACGATTGTATCGATACGATACGATTTATGTATCTTCACGAAATTTGGCAAGCTTTCAGTAAACATTACAAGTGTTTTGTACAGACAAAAATCAGAATTTCTAATAAAGTATTTATGCTAAAAATGAATAAAGAAAGATGAGTACTGAGTACTACATGTTGTCTTCATTTCTTTTACCAAAAACATTACATGTAAAGTTGGTAAAACTACTGTATCTACTACTATGATGAGATACGTACCCCTAGTAAATACAGACGTATTCATATCTTTAGAATGCAGGTGTGACAGTAGTGAATTTATTTAAACCACAACGCAGTTGTAGTACAAATCTTAATTATACAGTACTAATAGTAATCTACACGAACGGTCAGTAATTTAACGAGAGCCAATGTAAGCAACTTATATTCGATGACGAGGAACCCACTTTGAGACTAATAATGGCTGGAGACGGCTTAAATGGGTAATGAAGAAAAACTTTAATATAAGTTTAACATGACAGCAAATGTACAACGTTTCGACAAGGTTTTGTCATCATCAGGTATTGTTACCATCAATACCTGATACAGGTAATGTAGGTTGCCTAACGTAACCCAACTTATATGTGTTACGTTAAGGCAACCTACATTACCTGTATCTGGTATTGATGGTAACAACTTATATGTGTTACGTTAAGGCAACCTACATTAACTGTATCTGGTATTGATGGTAACAACTTATATGTGTTGCGTTAAGGCAACCTACATTACCTGTATCTGGTATTGATGGTAACAACTTATATGTGTTACGTCAAGGCAACCTACATGAACTGTATCTGGTATTGATGGTAAAAGTGAAATTTAATACTTTATTGGTCCGGTCGTGGCCTAGTCGTTAGCACGCTCGAGAGTTCACAGTTCGTAGCCTGTTGCCAAGAAAGAAAAAAAATGCGATCCGCACTTTGAGGCTGTTGGTGCGCTATAAGAGTGGCGGTCAAATCCCACCAACTGATAAAACAAAAGTAGCCCAAAGTTGACTAACTGCTTTCCTTCTCGTCTACCAGTAGCCCAAAGTTGACTAGCTGCTTTCCATCTCGTCTACCAGTAGCCCAAAGTTGACTAGCTGCTTTCCTTCTCGTTTACCAGTAGCCCAAAGTTGACTAGCTGCTTTCCTTCTCGTCTACCAGTAGCCCAAAGTTGACTAGCTGCTTTCCATCTCGTCTACCAGTAGCCCAAAGTTGACTAGCTGCTTTTCCTCTCGTCTACCAGTTCAAGATTATGAACGACTATATGCAGATGGCTTTTCGTTTTTAAAGACAGCACCATCATCCGTTTCTTTCTAGTACAATTTAAACCCGTGGTGCGCACCCCCTTAGGCAACTATGACTAAGAAACATATACATTATACTTTAAAGTAAGAATTAAAAAATAAAGAAGTTTTGAAAACTACCGTACAAATATCACTACTATTAAATAATATATTAATTCCACGCTGAAAAGTAAATACAAAGAGAGGTTACACAGCCGAAACGTTGTGTATTACACACACTCTCTCTTCTTTTTTTTTTCACCCCACAGTGGAATAGCGGTATGTCTGCGGTTTTACAACGCTAGAAACCGAGTTTCGATACCCGTGATGGGCAGAGCACAGATAGCCGATTGTATATCTTTGTGCTTAACTTTAAACCAACAAACTCTATTTTTTTCTTATTTCTCAGCGTGGAATTAACCTCATATAAACAAATAGTTTTGTATCCGAACAATGTCTTTTCACTCCAGGCATACGAAATCTAATACGTTTTTTCCTAGGTAGTGGTTGTTTGCTGTACCAAAATACCTCGTTGTTTACTGGCAATAATCTGAAATCTGTAAATTACGAAACAAGGTAGTTGCCTTTTCAACCACTGTTTGTTTTGCCTTATTTCATAAGTGGAACTGGGTTGACAGGTAACGCTACTCAATCGTACCTGAACCTGCTAAATTAACATTTCATTCTTTCACTTACCTAATTAAACCTAAATTTATTTATTGTTTTATCATTGCATATTTGTTATTTTTGTGGCTAGATAAAAATAAATTTGATTTATTGAACATAGAATAGCCGTTTACGCTGTTTAAACATCACACGTGCAACGTTTAAAACTTAATTATAATAGAAGCATTCAAAAACACAGGCAATAATACCTCTCTCTTAATCAGGGTACAGAAATGCATTTAAATATGGTAAACTAGAGGCCCTAGTTATAATATTACAATGTTTATAAACTGTTGATATGGGAATGTAATCATGGCTATATTCCATGCAAAAACCAGCATGTCTGTTGATTGGATGGCTGAGATATCATGAGATTTTTTAAAACATTTATCAGATTGTTAGTTTTAAGTTTTGATCATTAGTGTGCATTTACTAGTTTGTCGGGGAAAATGATGTCATGTTTCTCTGAGTAATAGTCTAGAAGTAAAAAATATATACAATAGAAGAAACCGTTAAATGATGGTGAACAACAAACTGATGATTCTGTAGCTGCATCAAGAACTTCTTCGGTTTCCGTTTCTACTGCTTCTGCCGGTGAACTGAACACCAAACCAAAAACTAACTTGCATAAATACCAGGAGAATTATTTAAAACTTGGTTTAACTTACAGAGTTGTTAATAACGAGGAAGAACCGCAAGGCATTATTTGTTCACAGATTTTAGACAACATAAAGCCAAATAGACTTACAGGGCATTTGGAAACAAAGCGTCCTGGGCATGTGGGCAAAACCATAGAGTTCTTCAAGCAACAAGTGAAACAACTAAAAGGGCAAAGCAGCTTGCTTGAAAAGCAGGTCATTCTTGAGAAACATCTAATTTGCTTTGGAAAGGCATAAAGCCACATAATATAGAAGATATATTATTCCTTTCTGTTGACATAAAGATGTGTGAGATTATGAATGGAGAGAGGTATGGTGAGGTCCTCAAATATATCCCTTTATCATATAACACTGTCGCGAAGCGTATAGCTGTAACCTCTGCTGACATAAAAATTTGTGAGATTATGAATGGAGAGAGGTATGGTGAGGTCCTCAAATATATCCCTTTATCATATAACACTGTCGCGAAGCGTATAGCTGTAACGTCTGTTGACATAAAAATGTGTGGGATTATGAAAGGAGAGAGGTATGGTGAGGTCCATAAATATATCCCTTTATCATATAACACTATCGCGAAGCGTATAGCTGTAACCTCTGCTGACATAAAAATTCAATTGATAACACACATCCATTACAGTCCGAAATTCATCATACAACTTGATGAAACTAAAGATGTTGCAAATTTAGCTCAGCTTCTGGTATTCATTATTGTTATGAAGAAGTGTGTTAAGTTTCTGTTACACCAAGCACTGGAAGGAAGAGCTACACAGGAAAAGCCATCTTTTCTCTCTCTCATGTTGGTGAGTTTTCACCACAAACAGTCTAACTTTGATTAATTGTGTTGGGGTATTCACTGATGGGGCAGCTATATTTATGGGGAACAAGAAATGATTGAGAGCCAAAGTAAGTACTCTTGCTTCAGGTGTAACATTTACACATTTTCTTATGCACAGAGAAGCACTAACTTCCAAAAAAATGCAGCCAGAAGCAAACAAAGTGCTACAAGATTCTGTGAGTGTTGTGAACTTTGTGAAGACAAGAGCTTGGAACAGCAGTCTGTTTTCCATTCTTTGTGCAGAAGTGGAATCCACTTACGACAAGTTTCTGCTACATAGAGGTGCGCCGGTTGTCTTTTGGGTAGGTATTCAGTCACATTGTGTAACTAAAAGACGAACTTCGTTTTGTTTGTTATTTGTTAGATTACAGCCCCACATTAGCAGTGCATTTTATGGCTTAAAAGTGGCTTCTACGTGGCTGATATAAACTCAACGATCTCAACTTGTCATTGAAGATCAGAACAGCAATATTTTGCAGCTGAGTAACAAAGTGGTAGTGTGAAATGGTAACTGTGAAATGTTTCCTTGCCGCGGTGAATTCTTGTAAGAAAATTAGTTAAATCATAGTCTTATCATCTTGACAAACTTCAGTGTCAAACTGCACACCAATTCCAAAAATCAACTGGAGAACACGATTGGATCCGGAATTTATTTAATGACAGGTAACTTCTTATCTACCAATGGCAGCTCAAGAAAAGCTCGTAGAAGTATCCAGTGATAAAATTCTTCAGCTAGAATTCAAGTCAAATCCTCTTGGGAACTTTGGATGCTAGTTCACAACGAATATGAAGAAAAGCGATGGCCGTACTTTGCCTTTCACATCAAAATACTTATGCTTTCATCTTATCCCAAACTGAAGCCAATTCTTCATACTAAATTAGTGAGTAAATAGTTCAGTCAAGAATGAACCTCATCTTATCCCAAACTGAAGCCAATTCTTCACACCAAATTAGTGAGTAAATAGTTCAGTCAAGAATGAACCTCATCTTATCCCAAACTGAAGCCAATTCTTCACACCAAATTAGTGAGTAAATAGTTCAGTCAAGAATGAACCTCATCTTATCCCAAACTGAAGTCAATACTTCACACCAAATTAGTGAGTAAATAGTTCAGTCAAGAATGAACCTCATCTTATCCCAAACTGAAGCCAATTCTTCACACCAAATTAGTGAGTAAATAGTTCAGCCAAGAATGAACCTCATCTTATCCCAAACTTAAGCCAATTCTTCACACTAAATTAGTGAGTAAATAGTTCAGCCAAAAATGAACCTCATCTTATCCCAAACTGAAGCCAATTCTTCACACTAAATTGGTGAGTAAACTAAAACTATTTGTCTTGTTTTTTGTGTCATTTTAAGACTTGTTTTATTTTTATACGGAGTGTGGGGGAGGGAGCAACAAAAAACATGTTTAGAATGGGGGATCCCATAAAAAAAGTTTGTGCACTACTAGTTTGAAACATAAGTTTATTATTCTGTGTCTCATGTTTATTTACAGGAAAACTTCGCATAGAACAAAATCTGTAACTTAAAGTAAATTATATAAAAATCAGTTTTTAAATATTCATTTCTTTAGCTTCCCTGGTGTGGTACAGAGTAAAATGGAAAGTCGACAAGTTGTATGTTGCATGTTACAGATTTTGAGCTTTTCCTTTTTCACTTTCTTGTCGGTGTTTTACTTGCCTATTTATTCACAAAGTTTATGTATTTTATAATTCATTGTTTTAGATGCATTAGAAAAATGTGAGAAAAAAGTTATTTGTTTAAAAGTAAGTGTCTTAAAGATTTTTGGAATGTTCTTAGCTCAGAAAGAGTTGTCGGTACACACTTGGTAAAAATCTGACTTTCTAAAACTAATAAAACCTTCAATATAATGGTATTGAGTATCAAACGGAAAGAAAATGTTTTGTTATACTAAAATCGATTTTTATTTTATTTTTCAATAAGACGTTACTTTTAATTTGATTCTGCTACTTCCTTTCATGAAAATACAGTTATGAGCTAATAAGCTAATTTCTGCCTTCTTTATCAATGTTCCATTAGTTTTCAATGCATCATACCATAAAAACTATCATCTTGGAGAAATTCTATTTTCAGCATAAGGCTGCCCTGACACCTGTCAAGTGACAGCAACAAATTCTTGACGTCTGGGGTTTAACAAGGGGATTAAACACACGGTCCCCAAGGCGCATCTGTCAAGTTTTCTACTAATTCTTTCATTGGAAACAGAAAACTTAAATTTACACTTCTCATACTTGACTGCTGACTCAAAATAATTAATTAAAAACTAAAATAATATTACCAAGGATTCAGAAATACCAGTTATTACCTCGGGGTATTAACGATGTAATACAAATTTTGATTTTCCACAATCTTTAAACCTGTCATGACCTGCTATTGCTGCTAGCTAATAATTGTTATATATATAATGCTATGTCTCTTCCGGTGGGCTAGCGGAAGTTGTATAGATTTACAGCGGTAAAGTCCGGAGTTTGATTCCCTACAGTGGGCAGGGAACAAACTAACTGATTCAAGTCTTTTCTTCTTTTTTAGCGAAAAAAGTATATTTTCTCACTAAGTCATTTTACCTTAATGAATGCTTGAGTAACAAATATATCAATCATTAAAACAAATCGATCAATCTCCAGTTATTATTGGACAGTTCGTAGCCTAATGGCTAGCGTCCTTCTCTGGGAGTCAGAAGGTCTATAATTCGAGTCCTCTGTGAAAAAACGCATTCTTCACTTTTGGGTAGCAGGTGTAAGTAGATTATAGCACAAGAGCTGGCAATGGGTGCTATTGGCTAGCCCCCTTTTCTTTGGTCTATCAGTTCCTAATTAGGAACGGTGGTGAGTTTTTCTTTCCAGATTTGTAAAATATTCTAACGTGATAGAAAGAAATGAATATCGTTTTCGAAATCTGCGTAGCTGAATTATAAGAAATCCGTTATCAAAACCCAAAACGACATTTATGAAGTTTAAATTCGCAGACCTGTGTTACTAGTAAAAGATCAAGCTCAGAAGTCTGTTGGTGTGTTTATATATCTAGTTATCATATGTCAAATTAATACTTACAAGTAAGAGTTAGGCCAAGATGTGTGTAGGTATGCTTGTGTATCTAGATGCTATTATGTCATATGAATACTTATTAATAAAAGATCAGGCTTAGAAGTCTGTAGGTTTGTTTGTATATATAGTTATCACAATGTTAACTGAATACACACAAGTAAAAGACCAGGCCTTGATGTCTTTATGTTTGACTTTATATCTAGCTATCATAATGTTAACTTAATAATCACCAGTTGTTAAGAGAAAAGGGGAGCTTTGGTAATAAATATAATAATACTTAAGAGAAAAGGGGAGCTTTGGTGTCGAATACAACGATACTTAAGAGAAAAGGGGAGCTTGGTGTTGAATACAACGATACTTAAGAGAAAGAAGAATAACTTTACCGATTAATATAACGATACTTAACGGGGAAAAAAGCTTTGGTGTTGAATATAAGGATTTTTTTTTAAAAAAGACGTTCTTAAATATTGAACATGAAGTTCCTTAAAGAGAAAGACGAGTTCTAGTGTTGAATATAATGACATCAAACAGAAATATATCTCAATGTCTTTATCCCAGTTGTACCTAAGAATAACAAGATCCTGTGCTTATAATCTAAAGTTACTTTAAAGAAAGGAGAATCTTTTTCGTTGGTTGGAACAGTACTTCGTAAAAAAGAAAACAATTTTCAGACAATATTTGACAGGACAGATTGATGAATCCAACAGTCAGTCCGTGATGGTAGCTCAGTTTCTAATATACTAAAATGATGATATCAAAGACAGGCTATGGAATTATCTTCCTTTTTAGTGAGGACATTGAATGAACAAGCCTTAGTTGAGCAAGTAATCATCCCCTAATAATGTTTTTCCTTTTGAAGGTAAATACATTTTCTAAAATCTAACATCACTTTCTCTTCCTTAGCGGATTCTTGTAGAATCCACCGTTCATAGTCCAATTTCTTTTAATAACGCCGACGGTGAGACTTAATTAGTTCCAGCAAGAACCCAACTTGCGGGAAAGTAAACGAAGTTAGTAACATCATCATACCGGCGTTTCAAACAGAGCACGTTGAACAGTATTAGTTCTTCTCTGCATATAGAGGGCTCTGTAAACGCTACTGCTGACGACTCAGACTAAATAAAATTTGTTATATTCATACTGGGATAAATGGTGATCAAACGGAGCCAATAAATTGAATTGACACCAGAGCCTTGTTGGTTAAGCTAGACCCATAAAATACGTGCATTCATTCGGTGAAAAACTCATTGATGTCAGTTTGGACTTCTGCTTGCACAATGCACAGGAAAAAGTATTTCCGTAATGCTTTCCAGCCTACACTTTTAAAAATGTTGTGTAGCGAACGTGTTATTTCTGTTCAACAAGAAGCTTGTATTACATAATCACTAAGTAGAGCTGGTATGTCAAAATACGGATCTGTTCTTCCTATAAAGACGAACAAGTCTGAAAAATTACCAGATCAGTAGTAGTAAATTAGCGATTGGCTACTGTAACCCATGGATGAGTTCTAATTAGCGAACCATACGTATAGAAGGCCCCGCTGCATCGCTACTAAATCCTGTTGTTACTGTATAGAAGCACTAAATGTGGTTCTTCCATTTCCTTTACACCAGTAGTTATAGAGAAAATATATACCATATATGCTTACCACCATACAAAGGTACCAAACATAATATTTCAAATATTTTACAACTGCTTCTATACAGAAAGTATACATTAAATTAGGTGCGTTTACAATTGACTATTACTTATTATCATGCTTATTTTGCATTGATAGCTTAGTTTTCATACTTAGTTAAGTATCCTAATCTGGCTGAGATAGTATTGAGATTACGTCTGAATATATAGCTAACCGCTAGAGTATCCAAGTGATGAACCAGTACACTCTACTCACTGTAAGAGTTTTTTATGGCTTTACACACACACCTAGTTAGGACAGCACGTTAAATTAACTATACTAATTACTGAATTAATTCTAATTCTAAGTAAACTGCTCAATTTCGTAGCTATATTTTATTTTCTACCATTTCAATCTAGAAATACTTCACGTGGTAGTTAGATCCTTACCAATAAGATATCCGTGGGAATACTATACATGGTAAGTTGAATATATATATATTTGCAACTGTATCTACTGGCACACTCTACGTAGTGTAATATGTACCTTATTTGAATTACTTCGTATGAAAACAAGAGCCACTGCATGTAAAGAGGTTTTAAAAGTATGTTTTTCCACCATTAGTTTACATTGTTAATTGATCGATATTACACTGATTTTGACATCCGCACCTTTTATAAATGTTTAGCTGTTTCGCATGTTCCTGAAAAATCCTATATATATATACACTTGAAGTGTGAAACTTATATATGAAAAACTTGCTTAATTTTTCTTAGAGTTAGCAGCTTCCTATTAGACAAATGTAATCTATTAACACCGCAAGTTTTCAATTTATATAATGGAACGTTTTATTACTACTTTATACAACTTGTAGCCCCCCAGTGGCACAGCGGTATGTCTGCGGAC